>NW_027643473.1:0-140647 GCF_032717465.1 Coenobita brevimanus
GAGGCTTTTGCTCACGGACATACTTGCATATGTGATTACCTTGTCGGTTCATATTGCAGACTGACGGGATGAATCATTATAACACATTTACGTATCACTCTCACTACAGACACCCATCACCATTTGTGCTTCTGTGTTGCGTGCCTAACCTTGTAAGACTTAAGGCTTCCCAATGTGAGAGATATTAACCTGGTCCATATACTGTAACTGAGCAAAAACAACATTCAATTAGACTTGCGTAATACTAGAGCTGTCCCGAACTGCGGAGGGTTAATATTGGATCTGGCGTCATTCTCACTACAGAAACCCATCACCATTTGTGTTTCACCAGTATGTTGCGTGCGGAGGCTTGTATGACTAGAGGCTTTACTATGTGTGAGGCATTTAGCCGGCCCATAAAACCCAGCAAAAACAATATTCGATTACCTTCCGTCAAAGGACTCGTAACACTGAGGCGGGAATCGGTCATATACTGATGCAAATCGTCCCGAGTGTGAAGTATGGGATAAAAATTGGATGGGGAAATACTCGTTTCATTTAGCTGGATTCTGGGTAAGGTTTCATAAGGAAGATAAACGGTAAAATTATGGTGTATTCGCTGCTGTATATAGAGAAAGACCAAAAGCAGAGTACAGAATCCCACTTGCAACATTCTGCCCCAAGACTTCTTCAGGAACAACACCAGTAGACAGTGCTTCACTATTTAAATTGACCTAAGCCTGAATGGTGACCAGAACACAAGTACACAATCCTGCACTACCAGTCAGGCTTGGGTCTGTTTAAGGAGTGGAGTGTTGTCCAGTAATGATGTTCCTGAAGAAGTTTTGTGAGCGAAACGTTGACATAAACTGGTTCCTGTACTCTGCTTTTGGCCTTCCTTCGAGTATTAATATTGTTGCTGTCTTTGCTGCTTCCTGGACTTTGATGAATAGTTGTGGAGAAGGAAGACGTGTTTCTGAGCTCTGCTCTAGCTGCATGGTCGCCTCACCGGCGTTAGCTTTTTCCTTTTACTCGCCACTAGGGCGTTTTTCAATAAAGTTAGGTTAGCTAGACCTCATTTTCCTCCCTGGCCTTAGTAGATATAGTAGGTGTCTATATCTAATTACTGAGATTGCCTTTGCTTACTCACCTCTGGAGTGTACCCCCCACTGATCGCTCTGGGGTGTGAGTCACACCCAGGCGCGTCCTCCCGACAGTGGTTTGAGAGGGTAATCTCAGCCTAGGTGGGTCTTCCCCAGGTACTTTGCCCTTTGGTCGTTTTTCTCTCTCTTCCCACTTCCCCTTCACGGGGGAAGTGGTAGCTATGACGGACGCCCCTACTGCCTTCCCCCCCTTCAGGGAGGGAGGTAGTCCTGACGACATCCCTACCGTGACTGACCGGCCCCAGACTGACGGACGCCAGACTCGTTCCCCGCTTGACATACCTGTAAATAACGCGACCTTCGTAACGCTTCATGCACTAGGTTCCACTCCCCTGTCCATACTCAATCCCTTCATTGTCAAGAAGGTGATTGACCTCTGTGCGGGAGAGGTGGAACAAGTAAAAAAACTTGGAAATGGGGACCTCCTAGTAAAGACATTCAACTCAGCTCAGGTTAAAGACTTGCTAAAGTTGCGCAAGTTTCACTGCCATGATATCGAAGCCAAGATCCCAACATCCATGAATTCCTGCAAGGGTGTTATCACTTGCAGGGATCTCATGGTGATGAGTGAGGAAGAGATCATACAGGAACTTGCTCAGCAGGATGTAATTGATGCCAGATTCATCATTCGTTATCAGGAAGGCGTAAGGACGAAGACAGCCACTGTTGTCCTCACTTTTGGCAAAGTTTTTCTACCTACAAATGTCAAAGTAAGATATGAAATTGTAAATGTAAGACCGTACATCCCGAATCCCCTTCGTTGTTCAAAATGTCAGCTCTATGGACATCATGAAAAGGCTTGTCGGGCTTCCAACATCGTGTGTGGCAAGTGTGCGGCTGTAAGTCACTCTGCTGACAACTGTACATCCGAGACTGAGTGCTGCTTTCACTGCCAGGATGCTCACTCCACTTCCTCGAGGGTTTGTCCCAAGTGGAAGGAGGAGAAAGGGGTCTGCACTGAGAAAGCGACTTGTCTTGTCGGTTCCCCTCGTGTTTCGCAGCGTGTGGCTGTTTCCACCTGGCTGTGTTTTAGGATTGGTTCTAGTGGCTGGAATTGCTTGTAGCCCATCAGTATGACTTTGCGTGTTGCGAGGTCGGGGTTTAATTCCTTTATGATTGCAGGGTAGCCTGCTACTGTTTTGCAATACTTCAGGGTCTCGTACGTGTCTTGGTCGTGTGGTGTTAAGATCATACTGTAGTCTCGTCTCGTTGTGGTGTGGAATTTTAGGTTGGGGTGTTCCTCTTCTAGTTGCATGACTAGGTCCATTGTTGTGGCGAAGGCCTCCTGCTTTGGTATCAAGAAGGGTGGTAGGTTTGTAGTGGGGCGTGGGGCAGTCTTTACAGAGACAGCTGGAGTTCTTCTGGGTTGGATGTTTGGAGGTCGTGCTGCAGGGGGGTTGTCGTTTCCCGATTTAAGGGGGGCTGGCAGAGTTAGTGAGTCATTGCTGCTGTCATTGCTTCGTTTCTGGTTTTTGTTGTTCTTTTTCTTGTTTGTGACGACGATGAAGTTTTCGTCTTCATCTGGTGCTGTATTGGAGTTGTCTGCCTCTTGCTCATCTATTTGTGCTGTGCAGTCTTGGGCCGTGTCGTTGGTGTCACTGGGTGAAGTGGAGATTGCTTCTGTAAGATCAGATTCTGGTGGTGGTGGAGTGGTGTCCATTTCACTTGAATTTTCGGTGGGTGGAGTCAGCGGGTTTTTCTTCTGCGAGTTGTCCTGTTGCACAGGTACTTGCTTTTTTGCTCCTGGTGTATGTTCCTTGGGGCTGGGGTCTCTTGGTCTTTTGTTTAGGCCAGCTAGTTTAGTCATGTTGCCTGTGGTTGTTGTGCCTGTCTTCAATTGTATTGGTTTTGGCTTCGTTGTCTTGGTTTTGGGGATGGTTCCTCCTCCTCCCCCTTGTCCTTGGGGAGGGGTTCTGGGTTGGTTGGTCGTTTTCTTCATAGAGATAGGGAGAGAGAAAGGGAGTGCCCAGGCCTACCTATATCAACGATCCTAGGCGCCGGGTTTTTACCTCCCCCGTCCTCTAAAGGACGTCGTGGGGAGGGACCCTTGCACCTACGCTGATTGCCCCCTGAGGGGAACCTAACCCTAACAGCGTTTTGCCTTCCTGCAACCCCCTGGCTCCCCAGCCAACCTAGTGGCCCCCCTTGTGGCGGCCCTAAACGGCCTTCCCGCGGGGTTCGGTTCGCCAGTGATGGGGTTGCAGGAAATCCTACGGCGATGTGGGCAAAGGATTGCAAAGGACGGGGAGATAGAGTGTGGTGTATTGGATGTGTGTGTGTGTATGTGTGTGGGGGGAGACGGTGGGGGGGGAACGTTACAGAAAGGAGAGTGTTTGGAAGGCGGGAAAACCCGCCTGACTGTGATATACAGCTGTCAGTTGCCCAACAGTGTATAGTGACAGTCGTGTGGTGCTGCTGTGGCAGGAAGTGAGGAATCGAGTTGACGAAAGTGAAACGTGGGATGTAAACTCCGTAGAGTTAAAGAGCTGGAGCTGCTGCTCCTTCCGCTGCTCGAGCGAGAATGGGTGGTAGGAGTGGTTAGCCTGCCTATAGGGTTGGCTGGTCACACCTACGAGAGTGAATTAGTAGTGGTGAGGAACTTACCGTGTACTACCTCAGTGATTCTAGGTTCCGATTTTATTTTCGCTCGGAATATATGTATTACACCAGATCCGTTGTGCATAGAGATCGATGGGGAGAAGGTAGAATTACAGTCGGGAGAGGAGAATCTTCGCATAGATGGTGCTTCCTCCTTGCATGTAGTTGAAACCGGCTTATCAGATGACCAGGAGTATATCTCTGGGCGTTGTATGACGAGTGAGACAGTCGTGATTGATCCGTTCACAAGTGGAATGCTCTCGTTAGAGACTGAAATTTCAGGATGGTCCTTTGGGTTATTCTCACCTAATCCTGGTAGTACTTTCGCTGCTATGCTGTGGCCAGGGATTGTACAGATGGTCCCGGGCGAGGCGGGAGGAAAGTCCAGGGTTTATGTTGCCTACACTAACGCCACCCCTGACCGGGTCAGTATATCTGGCAGGTACAGGGTGGGGACAATAGAACCGTTTGAGGAGATAATGTGGGACGAGGATCAGGAGGATGAGCAAGGGCAAATAACTGGTGTGACACAGGGAGAAGGGAGATTAACTAAGCTCTTTCTAAAAGTAGATGAGTTATGTACACCGGAGACTAAGGAGAACGATGCTCTCAAATGTCTAGTGCGAAAGCATCCTCAAGTGTTTGCCTTGCCTGATGAACCACTGAATATTACACCTTATTTCCTCCATCACATCTGTGCAACAGGACCGGTTGTAAACCGTCGTCCTTATAAGGTACCGGTTAAGTATCACGAAACTCTTAGGCAACAGCTAAATGAACTAAGGAAGCAAAATATAATACGTCCTTCTAGATCACCATATTGTTCACCCTTGGTCCCGGTGGCCAAGAAGGATGGTGGACTAAGAATTTGTCTCGATTTTCGCCATTTGAATAAGCAGATAACATCAGACCCCTTCCCATTGCCAAACATTGCACAAATTCTTTCCCAGTTAGGAGAAAATACTGTATTCAGTAGCTTGGATTTGAGGCAAGGATACCATCAGATCCCTCTGGATGAGGCGTCACGACCGCTGACCGCATTTTCCTCACCAGACGGTCATTGGGAATATAATAGTCTACCGTTTGGCTTAAAAGATGCCCCTGCTGCGTTCCAAAGGATCGTTAACGAAGTCCTGATAGGACTGACAGGGCGTATCAGTCATACATACCTGGATGACATAATTGTCTATGGTGAGGATTTTGATTCACATGTACAGAACCTAGATGAGGTCCTTGCCAGACTTAAGGAAGCTCAACTTACTCTTAAGTTAGAGAAGTGCAGTTTTTTCAGAGATGAAGTGTCTTACCTCGGACACATAATTTCTGCAGAAGGCTTGCGGCCCCAACCGGATAAAGTCCGAGCCATAAGGGAAATTGCTGTTCCTAAGACACTGAAGGAACTCCAATCTTTCTTAGGGTTAGTTAATTATTACCGTAGATTCATAAGTGACTATGCTAAGATTGCTCTGCCTCTCACAAAATTGACTCGTGGAAAGCAGGAAGTGAAAAACAGTAAACAAAAAATCGAGTGGAACGATGAGGCTGATCAAGCTTTTAGAAGTCTGAAAAGTAAGCTTACTGACGACATCGTACTCAAGTTTCCCTCCTTTGATAAACCATTCTATCTGACACCTGACGCGAGTGGTACTGCGATAGGTGGGGTATTACAACAGGAAGATGAGGATGGACACCTTAGACCGTTGACATATTTTAGTAGAGCATTAAATAAAGCTGAGCTTAATTATGCCACTATCGAGCAAGAAGCCTTAAGTATTGTGTACGGATTGCGGATAAATCGGCCTCTTGTCTTGGAATACAAAGTGATTGTGCAGACGGATCACCGACCCCTCACGTGGCTCTTTAATGTGAAGGAGTCTTCTGGCAGAATAGCTAGATGGCAGATACAGGTTGCCGAATACGACTTAGAGGTATCCTACCTGCCAGGACACCAGAACCGAGTGGCTGACGCCTTGTCACGTCTTCGCAGAGAGCAAGACGAAGATATAGAACTTATAGCTGTTACGAGGGGCGTGACCGATACAGACACTGTTAGCTGGAATCTTGACGAACTGCGGAAGCAGCAAGATGCGCATCCGGTTTGGGGATCATTGAAGCGGTATCTTCGCGGCATTGCGGAAATATTGAAATTGAAGCACGTCATTACGACTCCGTATCACCCTTCTGCGAATGGATTAGTAGAAAGAGTGAACGGAACTGTCATTCAAATCTTACGTACGATGATCGACAGTAATGCAAACCATTGGCACCGAATGATACATTTGGCATGCATGGCTTATAATTCAGGGTATAATAGGTCGATCAGGGACTCGCCCTATTTCCTGTTGTACCTGAGAGACCCACAAGTACCCTATGAAACGATACATGAGACTCAACCTCATTACAATGTAGATGATGCGAAACATATGCTAGCAGCCATGGCCACTAAAGTATTTCAAAGATGTCAATTGTACTTGGACCGGGCTAGTACCGAGAATGAGAATTACAGGGCTAAAAAGGCTGCAGTAAAACCGATCAGGGTAGGAGACAGAGTGTACGTACGCACGATTCCTAAACGGGGAGTTGCTAAGAAGTTACAGCCTCTCTATGCAGGACCATACAGAGTCACGGAGCGTGTTAGTGATGTTGTAATTAAAGTACGACGTGTGAAGGATGGAGCTGTCTCCACCCTTCATGTTGATCGTGTGCGAGTAATCCCCGAATCTTGCCTCACCACTAAGGATAATAAGAATGTACGTAGGGCATACCCAGTATATGAAACAGATGATGATGATGGTGATGGCGAGGACGGATCAGATAATTTTACAGCCATTCCGGTATCTAGCCGCGGTGCGACACAATCATCCAACACGCCAGTAAATCAAAGCTCTATGGGTGCTACCAACCCAGTTCAGCAGAGTGGGAATGAAAGTGATAATGAAAGTAGAAGCGAAAATGAGAGCGAGGATGGAGGCGAGATAGAAAATGGAGCGAGCAGTCACGAGGCGAGTGGAGAAGGGGAGTCCCCGAGTAAAGTGGTCGGCCCGGCGCTAGATCGTTTCTCCCCGGCTAGCAGCCTCAGCCCTGCGTCGGCCCCTAGATACAGCCTAAGATCACGCACAACAGTAGACGATTTACCTCTAGTTATGGATAGGCCGATAGAACACACTGACAGGAAGACAAGTAAAGAATAAGTTACTAGTCATGCTATTTTATTTTTGTTCCAGATTATGCTGCTTGCAGTCGTAGTATCAGGAAAGACTAGGCACATTGACCCCCACGTTGAGAAACCTGCTCCAACAGGCCTCATCTATTCTCCAGTCTCCAAACTTATATCAACTGGAAATCATTATGTTGTCCCTGTCTTGTTAATACAGGATGAGTTATACCGACCACTTACTGAGGCACAGGATCTGGTTGACTCTGTCCAGTGGAATATAGATCACATGGACAACTCATCCACCCTTGTGTCGTCATTAAGAGAGACTTTGAAATCATTTCAACATGAGTTTAGAATTAGATTTGATGACTTAAAGAACTCTGTTAATTATTTGTTGTCGGATAAACCACTGTCAGGTCGTAGAACTAGAGGCGCAATTGATCTTGTTGGCAATATTGCTAATGCTTTATTTGGGACTGCTACCCAGAATCAGGTGGACGAAATTCACACTAGATTGGGTCAAATTGAACAGATGTCCGAGAATGAGCGTCGAGTGTTAAATGTTCACTCCCAAATACTAAATACGACCATAAGAGACATGTCACATATGCATGCTGCAATTACTAACTTGCAGCGGGCAGCTAATATTTCTCATGCTGTAATTCGGCTCTTCTCCATAAAAACTCTAGCGTTAGAAGGCGAAGCTCGCATATTTGAGGCTTTTCTTAATCTCCAGTTAGCTTTGTCGGATATCATTGCCGATCATGTGAGGATTTAGGCCTACAGAATATGATGCAAGCTCGTCTGAGTGTGGACATCGTGCCAAATACCTTATTGCTGGAACTTTTAAATAATATTTCTTTAATGAGACCAGGACTGCTTTTCCCTGATCGACCCGAATACCTTGCGTTATATAGGGATCTCGTTAAGGTAGTGCCTCGCAAGACTCCCTCTTCAGTGTGCTTCTACTTACTAGCCTATGGTCCGGTTCAGAGTGACCCGGCAGATACTTTTGATGTCTTCCGGATCACTTCCTTGCCTTATAAAGTCCCTGACACAGATGTCTATGTACAGACTGTCCCCTCTGCCAAATTCATTGCACTGAGTGAAAATCGCTTACATTATATGCTTATGGACGATTTCACTCAGTGCCGCACTCATCAGCAGTTGCTGGTGTGCGAGCCGCAGAGTCCAGTGCTGAGGTCAAGTACTAGCACATGTGAGAGTGCTACATTCCTCAACAAGGACTTTGCGCCTCAGCTTTGTAGGAAAAGAGTCATTAAAAACTTTGTTCCTGTATTTGTTAAGAATAACGATAAGTGGTGCTTTTCTACGAATAAGCCTATGCAATTTACTCTTAATTGTGCTGTTAATGAGATAAGTAAGACAATACAGATTGTTAAAGGTATAGGACATTTGGTCCTGGGTGACGGTTGCAGTGCTCATAGTGAAACACTCACACTTCCAGCTTATGTCACCCTCACCAAGGATACTAAATTGTCTCTACGTCTCCATACATTGCATTTTAATATGTCTCTCTCTCATGTTGAACTAGATGCCATACAAGCAATCCCTGAGATTTTTCCCCAGAATGACTCCTTCACACCTGTGTACCTAGATGAGTTGTTACACTTCCAATCTAAACTCCTTCTTCTCAAACCCCTACCTAAACCAACTCAGCCAGCTGCCCTAGCTATTTATGTTTATGCTCTGTCGGGTGTTATTGCCATGTTCCTTGCTTCTTATTTAGCGTATAAGTGTTGGATTAACAGGCGCTGCTGTCGCTGCCTTGGACCGTCATTCGAGCGTTCCCGATCCTGGATCGACCTCTCTTTCTTCTCACCACCTGGGGATGCATACCCCGGGAACTCCCCTGATGTCCCTGCGGAGTACATGGCGAGAACAAGGGGGGAGGGGTGTCGGGCTTGCAACGATCAGGTACTTGCCGCCCACCCAGATACCGCTGCTCCTGACGTCATCTCCACCTCTTACTCACACGGCCCCTTCAGACCGAGGCCTGGGTCAAGTGGGAGTAGAGGGGGAGAGGAGGAAGGTGGAGAAAGGAGGAGTGGGAAAGAAGACGGATGTGGGGCAGACGAATATGGAGCGAGGGACGATAGGAGAATGAGTCGTGAACGCCAGAAGTACCTGAAAGCAGCATATAGAACGCTACGACGTAAGCATGGTGCTGAGGTTTTGGCACGTGCCCAGCAGGAGTGGAAAAGAGTACAGGAAGCTGGGGGACAGCGAGGGCTGGAGAGAATTGCGGAGGAAGGGGAAGATGAAGTACAAGAATAGACGAAGTAAATAAAGGAGTGATGAGAAGGAGGGTAACTACGTAGGAGGGTGGCTAGGTGGGAAAAACACCCAAGATGCACATTAATCATAACTCTCGAGGATCCAAGGGTCAGAGGCTAATGTATCAGTACTCGAGGTACCCTGGGGGTCCCGCGGGGGTGGTGGCCATCTGTGAATCTTCACTCATAATGGTGTGCCAGTGCGTAAGAACAAGGGTGTATGCTGGATGTATACGGGGATGGAGTATGGTGTATTGGTGACTCAGTGTGTATGAGAAGTGTTTATAAGCACGCTCATGAGAGAGATGGGGCTAGAGAAGGTTTGGCAGTCAGACAGGATTGTCTTGTGTCCAGCTGGGACAGACGGCCAGAACAGCCACGACCATGGGCTTCGCGGTACTGGTGAGTAGAAGTAGTGAAGAATAGTCTTGCGGGAAAGTAACACAAGGTATATAAGTGCCGTTAGAGTAAAGTGAAGTACTGGCAGTCTCTACTCGGGAAAATCAGCAATATTATTTGACGCGTTGTTCCAGGTCGTGGCGAATATTAATTAAGTAGTAGAGTTAACTTAGAGTAAGAACTATAACGTTTAAGTGAACCTCTGTCACTCATGGATGGTTGTCTAGTCTTTAATAAGTAGACTGAAGCCTTATATGGCTATCAAGTCAAATACTTACTTGCTGTCAAGTCGTAAATAAGTGATTGAAATTTCCCTTGTGTCGAGATGAGACTCGGGATAATAAGTTAATGTTATAACTGTGTAATTTGTTCTGAAGTAGTGTAACACTTTGTAGCAGATTGTTAAAGAGTAAAGTAAAAATTGTTTCTGTTTTATAACCTTAGCGTGGAACTGTTAATTTTTGGGAAGTCAAGGAGGGAGTCTGGGGCAGAAGGGGTATTTAATATCTTGTAGCCCTAACCTACGAGGTTACAGGTCCCTTCTGGGCTTGTCTCCACACTCTCCGCTGCCACTGTCACACGCTACCAATACTCATTAGTGGCGGCCATTCACCGTACTTGGCGAGACTGAGTACGAAACATACCAAGGGTAAGTAGAGAGTGGAGGACACGACATTTATTTATCTTCTTAGATTGTTTACTTATTCCGTCCCGTACATATATATGGACACATAGGCTTGCGTACATGTGTACATTTACTGGTGTACATGTGTATGTTTGTGTGTGTGTGTGTGAATATGAGCTAAGGAAGGGATAAATAAATATATAAATAGACAAAGTATATATATATATATATATATATATATATATATATATATATATATATATAGAGAGAGAGAGAGAGAGAGAGAGAGAGAGAGAGAGAGAGAGAGAGAGAGAGAGAGAGAGAGAGAGGGAGATTTTTTCCATGCGTGAAGATGGCGAGAGTTAAAATTAAACACTCCCGCCCTAAACTCCGGAACACCCAGATTGGACTGCTACAGGTCCTGGCTAAATTTGAAGTAGCCACTTTGAAAGTGTTTCCCACCAATGATGCTTTAATCATACTGACGGCAGATGACTCGAATGCTGACAAGATCTTCTCAGAGGAATGCACTCGAGATCTCCTGGCCAATGACTATGAACCTGTCCTTCCCCCACAACTGCGCTCACGTAAATCCGTCATCCTAAGAAACGTAGACAACATCATCTACGACAACAATGAGGATGACATCATACAAGAAATAACCTGCAACAACACCTTCATTCGGGAGGGAGACGTGGAGAACATCTACAAGTTTCCACGCTCTCACAACATCAAAGTAACATTCAAACAGATTGCGCAGGCAAAGAAAGCAACTGAGGCAGGACTTAAACTGTTCTACCTCAGCATTCCTCACTACCAAATTGAACAAGAACAATTTATCCCGATCTTGAGCTGCTACAAGTGCTATGCAGTCGATGGACACTCGGTAAAGGACTGCCCCAAACCTCGAGAGTACAAAGTATGCTCCCTCTGTGCCAGCACAGAGCACAAGTACACACAGTGCACCTCAAGCACAAAAAAATGTGTTAACTGTGATGGTGAACATGGAGCAACTGCCATGTCCTGCCCTATAAGGAAAAAAGCGGTGCAGGAGAAGAGAAAGTCTATTGCCCAGTTGCCTGAACAGCAAGCTGGACAATCAAGAACTTACAGTACAGCCGCTGCAACAACAATCAACAAAGCAACAGCACTACCACTAACTCACCCATACCAAGCCTCACAGTCCCGCCCAGTACTATTCTGTACTGCATGTATGAAGCACATATGCTTAATGCAACATACCCTGGGACTTATGCTACTCACCTAAATAAACTGTTCCAAGACAATGGAATTCCATCTGTCAAGGCCCCAAGCAACCCACCCTCTAAAGCTATCCTAAACAAAACCAATGCAGTTACCACCACACCCCCTACTGCCTCCCCTCTACTCCCCGCCTTCCAGACTGAGTCTTCAACCCTCACCACGCCCTCAGAATCAGCAATCACCGACAATTAACTGATGGGGAATCCCCCCATCGCCACCCAATCGCACCCCCCCACCCAGGTAACAGCTGAACCAATCAGTGATGAAAACCCGACCCCACCATCGCCCTCTAAGGCAGAAAACGCCACTTCTAACGCTACTCTACCGTCACAGAACACAGAGTATATAACCGATGCCTCCACTTCAGAGGAAGACGAAGAGACCGACGAAGAAGAAGTCAGTGCCAGTGAACTAGGAGGAGTAATAATCTACAGCCTCGAATCCCTCCTGGAAAATAAAACAAAACTAGATAGGCAACAAATAGCAGCGCTAACAATCGCATCACATGTAAAAATCGAATACGGCAATGACAACCTTTCAACAAAGTACGTGTACAGTCTGTTCATCCAGAAAAGGGTTGATATCAACTCGTGCCAGTTCAAGGTTGCGAAACCCGGCTTCTTCAACAAATGCCATAGTGTATTCCTCCGCACTGACAGACTTAGAAAAAACCCTACTCGTACTGTTAACAAATAAATGGAAACGATTAGAGTAATTCAACATAACGTCCTCCACTGGCCGACAAACAAACGAACTCTAACGACGATCTACCAAACTATAGCACCTGACGTCGTTCTCATCAACAGCCACGGAGTTGAAGACAGTGACAGTATAAAAATCTATGGCTACACTGTCCACAAACGTAACACCAGTGGTGAGAACGGCGATGGCTCAGCTATAGCCATCAGACACGGACTGACATACAGACTAGACGATGACTACATTACAGACATGCTCTCAATCACGCTGCAAACCACGACAGGACCACTTAAACTAGCAACGACGTACATTCCCCTACGACGACCTTTCCTACCCTTCCCCGACTTTCACAAACTACTCTATGACAACGACCCTGTATACATACTGGGCGACCTAAATGCCAAACATCCAGCCTTGGGAGACAATTATGACAATACAGTAGGACGAAACCTAATGACATTCATTAACGCAGGCACAGCATTGCATACTGGCCCCAACTTCCCAACCTTAATCCGTCATAATAGTGCCACATCACCTGATATCATCATCACCAACAACCGTGCCCATCATCACACCTTCTCTCAACCCGGCCCTCTAACTTCATCAGATCACATACCCATCGTATTCACCATCTCCACCTCACCTATACATATCCCTGCCACACCCAGACTCAACTACAGACAAAGCTGACTGGGACCTTTTCAGAAGGATCTCTGACGCCTCCCTCCCTGACGTCCCCTCCCTTGACAATCAGACTCTGGAACACATAGACACTGCACTTGAGCAGTGGCTTAAAGCAGTGGATAGTGGCATTAGAACTGCTATCCCTACAACAACATTTAAAATTATTAGAGCACAAAGACCTTCCCCAGAACTGCATGTACTCCAGACTCACTATACAAGACTGCACAACCTTGCTGAACGACAGGGACTGACATACGACCAATACCAAGAATATCGACAGCTTCAAAGAGACATACAGACACTGTGCAGACAGCTCTGCAATGACCAATGGAACCTTAAAATCACCCAGCTGACAGAGAAATATCCTGACCCAACCAAGTTCTGGCGAGAAGTACGTCTTCTCAAAGGAACAGACAAACGACCCACCCCTTATCTGATTGACCGCCAAGGACGTAAAATACATGATACCCAAGGACAACTGACTCTTTTTACCAACCTATGGCGTGACATTTTTCAAATATCTGACGACGAAAATGACGATTTTGACGAGGACAACGAACGAATGGTCCTTCACTTCCTCAATGACAACAGAGACATAATCCTCCCCCATGACACAGGAGACTTCTCCAGACTAACGAGCAACCTTCTCACTAGACGAATCACAGTAGACGAACTTAAGACAGTAGTCACAAAAACGAAGAACACGGCCCCAGGACTGACAGGCATTAACAAACAAGTTATCATGGAATGCTCACACTCCATGATAGAAAGACTCATCGACATTTTCAACGCCTCTCTGTCCGCGGGATACTTCCCTGACAAACTTAAAGAAGCCGTAATAGTAATGATACCTAAGCCAGGAAAGACTGACACGACACCCGAGAACTATAAACCAATCTCACTGCTCGAAGTACCAAGAAAACTGCTTGAAAGGATCATCAACAGAAGACTCCGACTTTACCTAGAGACAAACAGACTTCATAACCCCAGACAGTACGGCTTCAGACCACAAAAAGACACAAACAAAGCCATAGCCCTGACTTACGAGACTATCGCCCAGACCCTGTAGAGACGGGAACAGTGCTGTCTCTTCCTCAGAGACGTAAGCAAGGCCTTTGACAAGGTCTGGCATGAAGGACTCAAATACAAACTATTACAACTAGAACTCCCTACCATCCTCGAGAAGTTTTTATGCGACTTTGTGACTGACTGCACCGCGAGAATTAGACACAAGGACCAGTTAGGCGACGTTATACAGCTCGACAGTGGGGTGGCACAAGGGAGCGTCCTCTCCCCCACCCTATACATTCTTTACACTAGAGACACCCCCCCCCCACCTCCAGACTGCCTAGACATAATGTATGCTGACGATGTGACTCAAATAGTGACTTACCAAGGACGGTCCAAACTCATGATGGCCAGCAAAGTAGCCAGAGAAATCACCAGAATCAGTGATTATGAGAAACGATGGAAGATCATGACTAATCAACAGAAATTTAAAATAATTCCATTAGCACAAAAATACATGGAAGAAATCATTGTGGATGGTGAGCTACTAAACACGAGCAATGAGGGAAGCCTGTTAGGCCTCACAATAACTCAGGCCGGGATCACAAAACATGTAAGGGAACGAATATGCAAGGGGAAGGCAGCACTGTTCACCCTCTACCGTTTTAAAACGCTAAATAGAAAAATAAAAAGCCACCTCGTTAAAGCCTACATTCTCCCTTTGCTAGAATACCCTCCTGTGCCACTGGACACTATATCAAACACCCAAAAACTAAAACTACAAAGAGTATTAAACAAAGCTCTGAGATTTGTCGAAAACGACCATCACCCCTTCAACTATATCACAGAACAATTACACAGCATGCACAAAATAGCTGCACTAAACATCCGGATGCACAAGAGGGCAGGAAAAATCTGGCAAAAACTAGAAGAGACCAGAGACCCAAATTACGAGGACATCACCAACAAAGAATACGGGAGGATGCATAATTGGTTCCCCAGCTCCCTCTTAAACAGAAATAGACCACCACCAAACCCAATTTATACGTCCCTCTAACGACAACCCCTCTCATTATATATAATAACTAATAATAGAAACGGCAGCAACGAAGCGAAAGACCACGTTACCCTATATCCCATACACCTGCCGACCTTGAACTGACCGCACCAGACCACCACTACTGTCAGGAGACAGTTGCACTGCACACTCATTCCCTGCCCACTCCTGAGTGAATGCACTCCGTCGTCCGTTGTGCTAGCTCCTGAAACCAAAATGTAAGGAGCTGTCACATCTGATGGCGGGGTCGTGAACGTGGAGTGGGTTGGGAATAGACATTGCCCATGCACAGCCTATGCCTCGTGCACCCTGGTGAATGCCATGGGGAGGAAAGATAATTTCTATCCTTCCCCCCCCATTTTCTTTAATACTAAAACTCCTCCTTTCCATGACTATAGAGCCTGTGAAACAGAGAGCAGCAACCCACCAAGACAGAAGAACCCACCAATGCCACAGAGACAGACACCACCCTTAGTAGCGCCGGGGGTACAAACTATGGCTCTTCACCTTCATCGATATATCTACCCTTGTCTGCACATACACAGAGTGACAGCTGTATAGGACCAACAGGAACACAGCATACACAAAAAATAAAAACTAAGCCACAGCAATGGGGACGGCCCCCAATCTTTATACCTCCGACTGTCTTTCATATTTCCCCACTTAATCTCTTCCAATCTCTCCCTCTTCTTTCTCCCCACTTTTCTATGACGAAGTGAAGTGAAGTGCGGCCACTCGCAGCCCACCTCTCGCCGAGGCAACACCTCCACCGCTATTCCCGGCGGGACCAGCTCTTCACAGCAGCCGTTTCAGCTGAAGGACGGGTCTGTCCTCTCCACCTACGGGAGTGCCCTGGTCAGCCCACCAGGAGGCTGAGGCTCGTCCGCCCTTTCCATGGCCGACCACCCTCCCTCCACCACTACCTTGACCGGGGTTGTGCCCTTGTGTCCACCTGGACTGGGCCTTCCCTCTACGCTTCCACCTGCTGCTGTGGAGAGCTGGAGCGAGTGAATAGGGGTTGAGGGCAGAGTTCGGAACGCTTCTATCAGAGCTTTGGCGCCCTCACCATCGGCGCCGTTTAGTCTACCACGCTCTCGTCCCTCTGTAAACATTGAGCAGCCGGCCGCCAACCACCGCCGAGTCGTTTGGGGATCCACCTGAGCATGCCGGCGCCCCTTCCATCGGCGCCGTGCAGTCTACCGCTCTGCCCCTCGCCTCGTCGATCATCGGGCTGTTGCCTCACCACCATCGCCTCGTTCCCTTCCTCTGCCGCCCTTGCCCTGTCTGCCAGTCTGCCGTCCGCGCTTTGCCCCTTCATTGGAGCTGTTTTCTGCATTTTCCTGACGGGCTCTCATGTTTGCCCGTTCCCCACCACGTTGTGGGGAGAATATTTCAACAACAACAACAACGTCTGTGCGGCGACTGGACACAGTCCAACAACTCCCACTATCATACACACAGACTCGGCTTCGGCCATTCACACCCTTCGCCAAAACGCTCACAAAGACAACATTCACCAAATATACAACATTCTCACCACCACCCAAGCTATCCGCAATGCTGGGGGATCGGTTACCATAAATTGGATCCCTAGTCACGTAGGCATTGCAGGCAACGAAAAGGCATATCGAATAGCAAAACAAGCCCTAGAAAACCCCAGCATTGATTTTGTAATCTCCACGAGCCTGCGCCAAGTCAAGCATGCCATTAAGACCAGGGCAGCCAGATTAAATAAAGAAGACCACCGCCTATATGTTGAACTGGGTTCCCCCTCGGCTAGATGGTACTCACTTGCCACACGCTACAAACCACTGCCAATCACAACTAGATCCAACCTTACGATGCTCAATCGTCTGCGCCGCCTTCGCCTGGGCTATAAATGCTACGATGAAATGGTTCCAGATGACGAAACCCCCGAACCTGCATGTGAACACTGCCAGGAGGCTCCACTTTATCCCCTCCTGCACTATCTTCTCAGATGCCCAGCCACATCCCTCATCAGGAAACGACCTCTTCCTAACCTAGTCACTCCCAGAACTCACGAAGCAGCCAGATCCATAAACTCTTTACGTAATGCTGCAGCCTTCGTTGTAGCCACGGCCCCACTCTCAGCACTGACTGAGGTGGTGCGCTCTGCACCTCCTCCCACCTAACGTGCATATCCACTGATATGCAGGGTATGTATGTGTGTGTGTGTGTGTCTGTGCGAGTGTGCGTGCGAGCATGTGTGCATATGCATATATATATACATGTGCGTATATATGTGCATATAGTTTTTAAAGTCAAGAGACTGCTCCTGCAGTCTTCATCACTTACTTGTCTCTGCTTAAATCACTGACTGGGCTAACATATGGCCCGGCCCCTTCCACTTCAACCAAGGGGAAATCTTCAACAAACAAACAAACATGTGCGGCGGTGCCCATGTCGATGTCATGTCATGTCTTTCTGCCTCAAGCTCTCGCACCGTGCACATCTCCCAGAAGAGGCCTCCGATCTTCCACTAGCCAGTGGCTGACACCTCACTGCGCTCTGATTGGATGGCGCCGGATCTGCTTCCTGATTGGAGGGCACGCGATCCAGCAGAATACGACAGTTTTCCAACTGTCCCAGGCAAATTAAATAGGAAAGCAGTACTGCAGTGTCAAACAACTCCCATCTCCCCCCCCTCACCATCCCTCCCCTCCTGCTGATTCACGTCATCCTAACCAAACCACCCAGCCCCCAACCCCATCTCCCTCCACCAGCACAACCCCTAACCAACCTAACCCCATGCCCCCTCCACCTACCCCAACCACCCCCCTCACCTGCGATCGAGATCGCAGCGTCTCTTGCAAACGCAAGGCAGCTGACTCTCCCGAATCCCCCTCCTCCCTCTCCCCTTCAGTTCACACTCATCAATCACGCTCCAGAAAACGCAGTGCCCCCCCTCCCAAAAAGAGAACCCCATCCTTCTCCCCTGCCTCACCCACAAATACCACATACATAGCCCATTCAGACTCAGTTCAACACGATCACCATCATGCTTAAAATCATCCAGTTTAACATTAGACACTATTACGCAAACAGGCACCTACTTACTCAACTCATTCACGAACACGACCCAGACATAATATTACTCAACAGCACTTGCACCAATAACACCAGAAAAATCAAACACTATGGCTACACTACACTTCAAACCGACGAGGGTCCACACGACGGAGTTGCTATCATGATTAAAGGCACCATTAAACACGACTTCATCACAACATGGACACACAGACATTTCCTAGCAGTTAAAACACACACTACTCTTGGCCCCCTCATAGTCTCCACCACATACACCAGACCCAACACTGGCATCCCCTTCACAGACATAAACAGACTCTTCAACAACACTGCACCAACACTATTCATTTCAGATCTAAATGCACAACACGGGACATTCCAACACAGCACAACCAACAATCATGGAAGACAAATGTTCACCATATACCAACACAAAAGATTAAATTTCCTAGGACCTGATTTTCTCACAACATTTACACCTAGGGGATCAGGTAAGCCAGATCTCATCTTCACCAACAGATCATTTAACATTTTTCATCACCACATCACCCCCGGCCCCATGTCTGGGTCTGATCACATCCCCATCATAATGTCCATCTCCACCAACCCGATCCTGATCCCCAGTACACCACACTATGACTACCTACATGCAGACTGGGATGCCTTTACACAAACCCTTTCAGAACAAGAATACACCACTGACTATAAGGGAAAACACCACACTGACATAGAAGAACAATGTAAATATCTACACACATGCATACTTAACACTGCCAACATTACCATACCCACAACCACACACATACCTATACACACATTCATACCATCCATACGAACACAACGACTCCTAGTGTGTTACCGTCGTCGGTTTGAACTAAACAAAAACAACTTAGGCCAAGTACGGTTCGACCTATCACACCTTCGGACACATGTAATCAATAGCCTTGAATCCGACCACAATGCACACTGGCGACGCCTCATACAAACTGCACAACAACACAGGAAAACTAAACCCTGGGAATTCTGGAAACACATTCGCCGACTCAAGGGCTGTAACTTACCTAGAGTAAGAAAATTAATTGCTAACAACAGAGAAATCACAGATCCCAGGGAAATCACAAACACCTTTAAAAACGCATGGCAACAAGTATACCACCCTAACCCTCCTCATCCTGCCGCAACACGTCACATAAGACATATAGAACAACACCTTCACACTATCCACGAACATATCACACCAGACGCAAACATACACATAAATAATCTAGACATACATAACCCCCTCACTGCTCCCATACTAGTCGAAGAAGTCAAGTCTATGCTCGCTAGAACTCCAAAGAAGGCGCCGGGTGCCACAGGCATCGGACATCACATACTCAAACACCTCCCAGACACATTCATAAATGCACTTACACACTTATACAACGCTGCCTTGGCATCCGGCTACTTTCCGGACTCGTTTAAGACCGCGACAGCAACTCTAATCCCTAAAAAAGACAAGACAACAACAGACCCTTTAAACTTCAGGCCCATCAGTTTACTAGAAGTGTTAGGAAAAACTTTCGAACGAATCATCAACATTAGATTACGGCAATACTTAGAAGACGAAAACCTTCTTTCCCCCAGACAGTTTGGTTTCAGACCTAGACGATCCACACAGGACGCCCTAAACATCATCACCAATTACTTACATATCAACCAAAACATCCGCAATGCATACAAGACAGCCCTTATTACTCGTGACGTAAAACGTGCATTTGACTCTGTTTGGCACGCAGGCCTGAAGTACAAAATCTGCGAACAATTCAACTTTCCTCCACTCATTAAAAAACTACTTTGCAATTTTCTAGACAACCGCACAATGCGCATTAAATTTAAAAATAATTACTCAGACTTTTTCCAGCTTCATGCAGGTGTACCTCAGGGCTCCGTCCTTGCACCCACCCTCTACACACTCTACACAAATGACATCCCCACCCCACTACATGACGATTCACTCACCATTCAATACGCAGACGACATTACTCAACTTGTACGATCAACGACAATTGACGGAATTACGAACAAAGCGAGCGTAGAGCTGGATCGAATTGCACGATGGGAGCAGAAGTGGCGGATTCAAGCGAATCCCTTGAAATGCACAGTAACATATTTTCGTATTAAATCAGCCAACCCCCGCCCACTTTTTCTAAATTCGCGTGATCCCGATCGCGTTCCCATTCCCATTAGGAATACTTGCACCGTACTTGGTCTTACATACGATAAAAACTTCAAATTTCATCATCATATACGAGGCAAGGCAGGCGTGGCTGGCACTGCACTAACACAAATATACCGGTTCCGTAGTGCAGCATCTTCAACTAAGTTTCATTTGTATAAAGCACTGATCAGACCACTGCTCACGTATTCACCGTTAAGTCTATCTCTTTCGGCCAAAAGCAACATTCTAAATTTACAGAGAGTTCAAAACAAAGCCATACGTTGGGCACTGAGCATACGGTGGGATGATTTTATCACCAACATACACTCTCATGAACGCGCCAACATTCCACCCATCAACACTTACCTTCACCACCTACAACAAAAACAAATCACCAAACTCACCGACGTTCACACTGACTTCATCGACTTTTTCACCCGGATCACACCCCCCACACGACCTCTAGCCAACCTCTTCCACCCTGACGCAAGACCTGCACCAACCCCATTGTTTACTTAATTACCATTAATTTATTTATTATTGACCCTTTCATTAATTATTAATTCACACCCAGCAACTCATTAAACTTAAACCACCCCTACACCCACTATCAATCACGGCAGCCACGCATTCACACCCCATCCTCATATCCAGCACCCCCGCCTCAAACCTTGACCCCCCATACTCCCCTTCCTCCACCCCTCCCCTTTCCTTATCCCCCTACCCAAGCCCCCTAGGGCTACAACACCTTACCCAACACCCCTATCCTATTATCCTACCCAGGCTCCTGGAGCCGGAAATCAGATGAACCTGAGAGGCAGCCAATAAGCCAATGCTTGGCCGAGAAAGCCGTAGCGACTCCTCCCTCCCTTAAGTAAATAACAACACTGTGCACGTGCGAGACCCCACCCCCCCCTTCCCAACACCAAACACACGCACGTTGGGTTAAGCCCCGACACTCTTTCTCTTCGTCTAAATTCTTCCTCTCCTACTATTAAAAAAAAAAACAAAAAAAAAAAAACATGCACATTACACAATGCAACCAGGAACCTGATCTCTCAGTAAGGCCGGGAGATTAAACTAAGGCCTAGTTCCTGCCACCACGTGTTGTCGTCGTCCTGGTTGCATTACACTCATCACACATATACACAATCATTCTTTACCTTCCTTCCTTTCCCCCCCTTTTCTATACGTCATTGTATTGTATTGCAGTGTCAAATCCAACCCTCCCCTTACCAATTCACGCCGATGTTGATCATCCAAGCCCGTGGATCATTCCTCACCCCTGTTCTCTAGCTGAGACAGACTCAGAATTCCCAAGATAGACTTTGGTCCTTTTAGGCTCGCCCAGTATTCTCTTCCCGGCAGCCGCAGCGGTAACATCTCTCCCGCTCGCTCCCGCTCTGCATAGACTGGGCGCTCATAGTAAAACGTGGATAGCGCAAGCTAAGACTTTCACTGCTGCTTTTCCCAGCACCTTACCGATTACGACTTTCCCATCATTCTGCAAGTCTGTCAGCCCGCTCACCTTGGCTGAAAATCTTTTTTACTACTTAAGACTACCTTTATTTCTTAGATTTTACTTTGGTCCTGTTAGGCTCGCCCAGTAGAGGCTCTGGTGTGGTACGAAGCCGAACCCCGAGGCCAGTGGCACGAGGGGACCCCGTTCTGGGGTGGTTATAGGAAGCACTGGAATGGGTATTTTCTTTAATAGGGTTAGGGATCAGGGGTACTCCTTTGACCTTGCAAGTGGTCACTCCCTTTAGAGGGGGGGAGTTTAGGTTACAAGCCCCAGATCACAGGTAGATTGGACCAACTAGGCGGCCTGTTAGTGGCCTCTCAGGATTTTTTCCCCATGTTGAAAAATGGTAAACTTAAAATCAAACACAGTAATCCCCAAGAAAATCAAGTTAAACTGAAATTGCTTGAAATAGTTGCTCCTCACAACATAAAAATAACAGGACTCCATGATTCAAAAGAATTCATCATCGCAACTACAGCCACAGAAGATGACACTAATAAGCTCCTGTCTCATCCTCTGAAAACATCTTTACAGGACAATGGCTTAACCCCAATCCTCCCTCCCGACCTAAAAGCTAAAAGGAGCATTATATGCACCAAAGTAGATGACATCATCTACTGCCACAGTGAAGAGGAGATTGAACATGAAGTCATTAAAGAAAACTCTTGGGCCAAAATCACCAAAATAACCAAATTTGGCAACAGAAACACTATGAAAATAGAATTTGATGATATCAAGATGGCAGAAAAAGCAATAGAAGGGCTGAAATTGTTCCATCTGTGCATCAGCAAAAATCAGATCCAGGCTGAGAAATATATACATATCATAATGTGTATGAAGTGCTATGAAATGGACACACATAACATCAACGAATGTCCTAAACCCAAAGATTTTAAAATCTGTTATGAATGCTCCAGTCTTGATCACACTTGGAAGAAATGCAACTCCAACTTCAAAAAGTGTATTAACTGCGAAGGAGTCCACCGCACTATGGCTATGAAATGCCCTAAAAGAAAAGAAATATTAAAGAAAGCAATAACATACTGAATCCAGATTTAGCACTCAACCAACTAAGAATCACCTGTGAAAAACTAGAAACCTTCCAACATCTTATTCGGCCAGCTAACACCGAAGAAGAAAGACTTCTCCTTCGCCTAGGGGATCAGCACACAAAGGCTTCCCAACCCTCTCAGTCCAGACCCCAAAGACATAGACAATGAAAATCATTCAACATAACGTCCTTAATTGGCATGGTCGAAGTCTAGGTCTTAGCAATACCTACCGTAATTTAGATCCAGATATCATTCTTATAAATAGCCACGGCACTACCTCACCAAATTCACTCCGTATCCCTGGGTATAAAACACATAGCAAAAACTTTCTCAACCGCCCTATGGACGGCACAGCCATTGCACTGAAAAACAATTTACAATACAAAATCATAGACAGTTTTATCTCAGTATCTGATTGCCGTAGAGTTACAAACGCACACTGGAAAAATCATTATTGCTACAGTATACCTCCCCCCTAGCCGCCCTTACCTCCCAACCCCCGATTTTATTAACTTATTCAGAAGAACCATCCCTGTATACCTCATTGGTGATCTTAACGCTAAACACCGCCTCCTGGGCAACAGAAACTCAAACGTCGTAGGAAGACAACTTCCAAGACTCATCCAAGACACCACAGTAAGACACATTGGTCCCAACTTTCCTACATTCCTCTCACACAACTCTACCTCCACCCCAGACATAGCTCTTTGCAACCTAACAGCTTATCACAACACCCATTTCTCTCCCGGCCCTCTCACCACTAGTGATCACATCCCCATAATCGCCACTATCTCCACTGCCCCAATAACCGTCCCCATTCCACCTCGACCTAACGGCCAACTGGAATGACTTTAAACAAGATATAACCACAACATTTACTAACTTTCATATCCCCGGTGATGGAACACTAGAGGAAATCGATCAATCTCTTGAAAGATGGTACTCCAACATAAATATTGCAATCAACAACAACATCCCTACAACAACACATAGAACAATCACTACTCCTAAACACAACAGAGACAAACAGATCCTCATCAATCAATACAATGCATTAAGAACTCACTCCCAAACACATGGTTGGACACGAGATCCATTTAGACTATACAAACTACTTCAAACTCAACTACACACATCCCTTCTAACAGAACACAACACACATTGGGCAAACACTATTGCAAACACCGCTAATCGAAGTGGAGGAGCCTCTTCCACCTTCACCACCGCCTGCCGCCATCGCTCTCTCTTCTTCTCCCCCTCCACCTAAGGAGAAGAGGAAGAAACAAAAGAAGAATGGGGGAAAGACCAAGAGCGACCCCTCCTCCGTTGCTCGCCGAATCGAGGCCCTCCTTCCACCACTCTCAGGGACTCGTGATCTCGATGCCCGCACGGATGCGGACCTAGAAGAGCTACTCTTCTGCCTCACGGATCCGATCAACGACGACGATACACTGCCTCTCGTCTACCAGACACACACACCACAAAGCCAGTCAGGAGACAGGACGTGTGTGCTGGGCATTCCCCAGGTCCTGTCCTCCCCACTTACTGTTTTTTAATCAGTCCATACACCACTGACCGGGCTAATGTATGGCCCGGCCTGCACTATATGTGCAGGGAAACTTTAAACGAACGAACGAACGAACGTCTACCAGACTCTGTATTGGCCTGGCCAGTCGTCACTATGCCCGAGATCTCCAGCGACTCTGCTCGTGCCTGCGACCCGTTGAGGGGGGCACCAAACAGCAGATCTGTGCCGTCAGGAGCCACCACCATCCAGGGAACCGTGAATTGGTTCAACGTGAGATCGTGCTACGGTTTCATCAAACGCCGGGACACTGGCGCTGATGTTTTCGTGCACGCATCTGGGATCGTTGCACCAAATCCACGGCATTTCCAGCGCTCACTTGCCGAGGGAGAGACGGTGGAGTTTTGTGTTGTCCAGGCTTCCAAGGGTCCCGAAGCTAAGGACGTCACTGGGCCGGGTGGTGTTGCTGTGCAGGGCTCTGCCCATGCACGGCGGCGTCACCCTGCCCAGAGACGCCGGCCAAAGGGTCATGGAAGTGCTAGCAACACAAACACACTCGTTGCGATGTGTATCGCGACGGCTGAGGCTTTTAGTGGGGGTAGTAAGGCGGTTCTGGCTGTTCTCCTTCCTCAGATCTTTGAGGAGAACGGCCTTCCACGCCTTGCTATTCCCCGAAGCTTCACCCGCGATCCTCGTCTCCCCCCTCGTCAGGAGCGTCAGGCCCGACGACAGCAGCCACCACCACCTCGCACGACACCGCGAAAACGGCTGTGTTTGGCTGCCCCTGTCAACCGGACGACTGGCGCCACCACCTTGGAACCTTCGATCGCCGACCCGGAACCGTTACAGGCCATGGATTGTGAGCATGGGGAGACTGTTGTGGAGGTCCACCTCCCTTCGTCAGGAGCTGAGGAGGAGCGTGTCTCGTCCCCCGTCCCTTTAGAACACCTGGACGTCGTGGAACCCTCCTCCTTGCCCTCCCCCTCCACCTAAGGAGAAGAGGAAAAAGCAAAAGAAGAAAGGGGGAAAGATCAAGAGCGACCCCTCCTCCGTTGCTCGCCGGATCGAGGCCCTCCTTCCACCACTATCAGGGACTCGTGATCTCGATGCTCGCACGGATGCGGACCTAGAAGAGCTACTCGATTGCCTCACGGATCCGATCAACGACTCTGATACACTGCCTCTCGTATATCAGAAGCTGTATCAGAAGATCCGTGAGGCATACATTTCCAACTCCCTCTCTCCATCTGAGGAAGCCGTCATCCGTGAGAGCATCGAGATAGATCCACCACGTGCTGCTCTCATCAACTACATCGCCACCAGACTACTGTCCTAACTGCTAAGCCACGCCTGATCCTGTCCTGCCTTGCTGCTTCGACATGTAGCTTTCACCTCTATGCTCTCTTTGGAGAGCTTTTTTTCGCTTTTCTGCGACGGGCTCTTTGCCCGTGTCCTCACTACGTGAGGCGAATATTTCAACAACAACAACATGTCACCACTATGCTCTCGTTTGAGAGCTACTTTATGCCACTTCTCTGACGGGCTCTATGTTTGCCCGTGTCCTCACCATGTTGTGAGGTAAATATCACAACAACAACCGCCAATCTTTATAATGATCCCTCCACATTTTGGCGTCAAATAAAAATCCTCTCAGGAACTTCAACCCCCGACCCTCATTACGTATTAGATCATCTGGGAAACAGACAACACTCAGCCTCTGAAAAGAAAGAACACATAGGCGACACTGGGAGTCCATCTTTCAAGAGATCGAAGAAGAACAGAACAACAATAGACACGACAATACGGTAAAAGAATTCCTTACCAACAACGTAGATAGATTAACACCGTACCACTCAGCTCACCCCGATAGATTAGACTCAGACACAATATTTACCACTCCTATCACGGCAGACGAAATTACCTCCATTATTAAGAACTTAAAAAAGACTTGCCCGGGAGAAAGTGGATATAATAAAACTATACTATCCAATCTCCCCAGTATAGCCATTGAAAATTTAAAAAACATATTTAATGCAACCATCTCTGCAGGATATTTCCCCGACAAATTTAAAGAAGCCATCATAAAATTAATCCCAAAAAAGAACAAGAACCCACATCTCGTACAGAATTACAGACCCATCTCTCTTTTCAGATTACACCTTGAATCTGAGAATCTATATAATAAGAATCAATACGGTTTTCGACTACTAAGGGGCACCACTCAAGCAATTGCAGTAGCATCAGAACATATAGCAATAAGTAAATCTAACAAAGGACAATGCCACATCATCCTCAGAGATGTAACAAAAGCCTTTGACAAGGTGTGGCATTTAGGACTGAAATATAAATTACTTAATCTCAACCTCCCAACTATAACTGAAAAAATTCTCTGTGATTTTCTTGACGATAGGAAGGCTAAAATCGAAATAAATAATTGTACAGGTGCTAGCTTTGCTCTGGAAAGCGGGGTTCCTCAAGGGAGCGTACTCTCACCAACTCTTTACTCTATTTTCACCAATGACTCCCCACAAGCAACCCATGGCATCAATATAAGTTACGCTGACGATATTTCCCAAATTATTAACTATCCTGGACCATCTAGAAGGATCATGAACTCAAGAACTCAAAGCGAAGTCGAGAAAATTAACGAATATGAATCAAAATGGAAAATACAAACTAACATAAATAAATTCTCCGTCATCCAACTTGCCAACACCAAAAAAGAACCTTTAATAATTAACGAAGAAATAACAGACTTCAAAGAAGAGGGTAAAATACTTGGGTTTAAACTTAACTCTAGAGGCTATCTTCCCAGTGTACAGGATAGAAAACAAAAAGCTACTGGAGCATTATCCCGCTTACTCAGATTCAAGGACATGCCTATAAAAGTCAAATCCCACCTTGTCAAAGCACTGATCCTCCCCATACTAGAATATCCCCCCATTCCCACACACACCTTCAGCTATACCCAACTTAAAAAACTACTAATCTTACAAAACAAAGCCCTCAGATTTGCAACTAATCAGCAGTACCCTTACACACTTAACACGGAACAAATACACGCCATAACCAAAACCAAACCATTAAACATAAGATTACATAACCAAGCCAAAAAAATCTGGAGTAAAATCGAGGAAATAAACCCCGAAACATACAACGCATTAACTAACAACATCAATGAGGAGAATCGCTCTTTTCATAAATGGTTCCCTAGTAGTTTAAAAACCATAATAAACAACCATGACCCTATACCAATTTACTAAACTCAACCAAAACCGATAAGTGACGCACTGATTTGTATCCAAACTACTCAATCTCACAATACAAAAAAAAAAAAAACACCTAATTACGACATAAACCCAAACAACCCAACCAAACCTTCAAAAAGCTAGCTAGCTCAATTCAAACACACAACATATGAACGCACACGCACGCACACCCACGCACACACACGCTCACATCCACACGCACATACGCTCACACACAAACATACACAGTCAAAACCACTATATGTACTTACCAAACTAACACAATATACAAAACAAAGCACTTACCTAACTAACTCAATAAACAAAATAAAAGCAGTTACCTAACTAATACTATAAACAAAACCAAAGCACGGTGGCCAGCCCACCAACTGTCTACTCCCTCTTCCTTCCTCTTTCTTACTATCCCTTCCCCTGTTCTCTCTTCTTTCCTCCACCTTCCTAAAAAAAAAAAAAAAAAAAAAAAAAAATGCGGCGGTGCCCCTCAGTATCGCTCTTGCAAGAGAGGGGTGTACATGTAAGTCGGTTAGATCCGTGGCGCCCAACTGTCTACCTGGACGCATCATTGTCCCATACACAAGGCACCAGGTTCAGTTACCGCATGTCAGAGGGGGAAGGCAGACGTGTGATACCCAACTCCGCGGTGCCTGGCTGCATGGCCACAACATACCAGTGCCACATCAGCCTTGTTATGACAAGTGAGGAATTTACAGTGTGATCTCGCATCTAAGGAGTTCACATCTAACGACACCATTGGACCTCTACCCATATTCGTATCTAACGTGGAAGTTTCCGTCTAACGAAAAAAAATCCCGGGCGAGCGGTTCAAATCTGTCGCCACCTTGGTCTAGTGCGTGGACGGGAAAGATGTTACCCTTTGCTACAGAAACTAAACCAGGAGCTCAGTGAAACCTATGCCAAGAAAGTGAATGAAAGAAGATAAACAGTTACCGGTATCCCCGAATATTTAAACAAACGCCATGAGCTTGGGGAAGTTGTGGCAAATCTCGATGGAAATGAAGGATAAGAGTGTGAGTGATGATGGAAATGAAGGATAAGACTGAGTGATGATGGAAATGAAGGATAAGAGACTGAGTGATGATGGAAATGAAGGATAAGACTGTAAGTGATGATGGAAATGAAGGATAAGAGTGTGAGTGATGATGGAAATGAAGGATAAGACTGTGAGTGATGTCGATGAAAACAGGGAATCTTCATGGTGACATTCATGATGACTTTTCTGGATTTGTTGGGAAGGAAAAGAATGCAGACAAAAAGATAACAAAACTCGGGGAGGCATCGCGAGAGGCAATGGAGAGCGAGAGGTGGGAGGAGGGTGGTTGTGCTGGTGGCGTAGGTGAGAAGGAGCGGCCCAGTAGCCTTCCTTCCCGCCTCGGATACCACCTTAAGCACCTCATTTATCACTCACAGGTGAGTTATCGATATTATTTCTTCATTTTATATTTTATATCACTATGTATGATTATATGACAAATTAACGACATTAACTTACATAATGTGTGAAAATAGGGTCAAAATAGGGGTTAGATCCAGTTTTTACCTATTATAATTTTCCCCATATGTTTATGTATCGGCATCCAATGAAGTCGCATGTAACGAGTGGTTTTTGGTACCTATTACACGTTAGATGCGAGATCTTATTATTCAGGGAGTTTCCAAACGCTGCTCTCTCTCATTAGGGCTGCTCCAACATCCACTGCTCTGCCTTGTATCTCTTCTATAACCCCATCCATATACAGATTGAACAACCATGAGGACATGGCACATCCCTGTTTCAATCTAACATTCAAATAGAAAAATTCACTCAGTTCACTATCCACACGCACCGCATCCTTAGCACCCTCATAAATACCCTTCACGGCCTTCAGCAACTTCCCATTTTCTCCATATATTCTTAATACTTTCCACAGTCCTTGTCTGTCCAGTTGTTGTTGTTGTTGTTGTTGTGATATTTGCCTCACAACATGGTGAGGACACGGACAAACATAGAGCCCGTCAGGGATGTAGCAAAAAGTTGCTCTCAAAACGAGAGCATAGCGGTGACAAGACTGCAAGACGAGGCAGCAAAGGCAGGCTAGATCACGCGTGGATCGGCAGTTACGAGATGTTTGTTTGTTTGTTAGTCAGGACAGAGGGGAAGATCTCTCATCCTCCAACTCATAAACCACTCGTGGGTGGAAGGACGACTCCCTACACCATGGAAGACTGCGATTATTCATCCCATTCCGAAGCCACACGATCCAGCTGCGATGAGGCCTATCTCTCTTCTCAGCTGCATCGCGAAGACAGCGGAACGCCTCGTTCTCTCTCGTCTTGCTTGGAAATTAGGCCCGCTGCACTCGCGGCTCTTTGCCTACCTCCCTGGCAGAAGCGCCGTACAGTGTCTCGCCTCTTTTCTTGGCGAGCTGAAACATGGCCGAGGCTTGGCAGTCTTCCTTGATGTGGAGAAGGCGTTTGAGTTAGCTGTCCCTGAGGCAGTACTCTCCGCACTTGTAGCCAAGGGCGTTCGTGGCAGGACTCTCCTGGCTACGTAACTACTTTGACGGACGCTCCGCCAGTGTACGCTTTCAGGGGCAGCTCTCTCCTGACCACCCCCACGTCAACGGGACACCACAGGGAGGTGTGCTCAGTTACGAGAGGAGTCTGGTGGCTATGTAGCTGACCAGGGCAGCATGTGGTGGGTCGAACTCGATGCCCTCACGGATGGCGGCTTCCTCAGATGGAGAGAGGGAGTTTGAGATGTATGCCTCACGGATCTTCTGATACAGAGTCTGGTAGACGAGAGGCAGTGTATCGTCGTCGTTGATCGGATCCGTGAGGCAGAAGAGTAGCTCTTCTAGGTCCGCATCCGTGCGGGCATCGAGATCACAAGTGCCTGAGAGTGGTGGAAGGAGGGCCTCGATCCGGCGAGCAACGGTGGAAGGGTCGCTCTTGGTTTTTCCCCCTTTCTTCTTTGGTTTCTTCTTCTTCTCCTTAGGTGGAGGAGGAGAAGAAGAGCGAGCGATGGCGGCAGGCGGTGGTGAAGGTGGAAGAGGCTCCTCCACTTCGTCAGGAGCAGATGGAGAAGGCAAGGAGGAGGGCTCTACTACGTCCAGATGTACTGAAGGGACGGGAGACGAGACACGCTCCCCCTCAGCTCCTGACGAGGGGAGGTGAACCTCCACAACAGTCTCCCCATGCTCGATGTCCATGGCCTGTGACAGTTCCGGGTCGGTGATCGTAGTTTCGATGGTGGTGGCGCCAGTCGTCCGGTTGAGAGGGGCATCCAAACACAGCCGTTTTCCCGGTGTCGTGCGAGGTGGTGGTGGCTGCTGTCGCCGGGCCTGACGCTCCTGACGAGGGGAGAGACGAGGATCGCGGGTGAAGCTTCGGGGAATGGCAAGGCGTGGAAGGCCGTTCTCCTCAAAGATTTGAGGAAGGAGAACAGCCAGAACCGTCTTGCTACCCCCACTGAAAGCTTCAGCCGTCGCGATACACATCGCAACGAGTGTGTTTGTGTTGCCAGAACTTCCAGGATCCCTTGGCTGGCGTCTCTGGGCAGGGGGACGTCGCCGTGCACGGGCAGAGCCCTGCACAGCAACACCACCCGGCCCAGTGACGTCCTTAGCCTCGGGACCCATGGAAGCCTGTACAACACGAAACTCCACCGTCTCTCCCTCGCCAAGTGAGCGCTGGAAATGCCGTGGATTTGGTGCAACGATCTCAGAAACGTGTACGAAAACATCAGCGCCAGTGTCGCGGCGCTTGATGAAACCGTAACACGATCTCACGTTGAACCAATTCACGGTTCCCTGGATGGTAGTGGCTCCTGGCAGCACGGATCTGCTGTTGGATGCCCCCCTCAACGGGTCGCAGGCACGAGCAGAGTCGCTGGAAGTCTCACGAAACTCGGGCATAGTGACAACTGGCCAGGCCAAGCTATGCGAGAGGAGTCGTTGTCTGTCCACCCTGTCATATGCTTTCTTCAAATCCACGAAGGCCGTATACAATTTCTTTCCCTTCTCTAGAAATTTTTCCACTAAAGACCTAAGAATATCTGATCTACACAACCTCTTTCCTTCCTAAAACCTCCCTGTTCTTATATCCCTAACTCTGTCAATATCTTACCACATACTTTTCTTGTTACGCTAAGACAAATGCCCTGTGATTACCACACACTTCTTTTTCCCCTTTTCCCTGATCACAGAAGAATGTAGTAACGGAGCAGAATCAGAAAAAAACCGGTAAGAAAGAGGTGTTGGTAAGCTTCATGACCGTACCAGAATACCGCCCCCAGACTGCCTGCCAGCCTGCTCACGCTAAAGGTTTGGGAGGAAGGATGGGACTGGAGTGTATTGGTGCTGTGATGAAGAGAGGTAGATTGAGATGGTTTGAGAGGAAGGATGGGGCTGGAGTGTATTGGTGTTGTGATGAGGAGTAGACTGAGATGGTTTGGGAGGAAGGATGGGGGCTGGAGTATATTGGTGCTGTGATGAAGAGAGGTAGATTGAGATGGTTTGGGAAGAAGGATGGGGCTGGAGTGTACTGGTGTTGTGATGAGCGGTAGTTTGAGATGGTTTGGGAGGAAGGATGGGGGCTGGAGTGTACTGGTGCTGTGATGAAGAGAGGTAGATTGAGATGGTTTGAGAGGAAGGATGGGGCTGGAGTGTACTGGTGTTGTGATGAGGAGCGGTAGATTGAGATGGTTTGGGCATGTGGAGAGGCTGGAGGATGACAGCTGGGTGCGGAAAGTGAAAAGTGTAAAGGTCGGGGGCAGGCAGACCGAAAAAGACCTGGGACGAGGTCATAGAGGCTGCCAGAGATCGAGCAACGTGAAGAGCGTGGGTGACCAAGGCCGACACATGCAAGCATACTGGAGCCTTTATAAACGATACGGTATGAACGATACAATAAGAAATATCTCATGGAATTGATGGATTTAACCTAATTATACGTATAATTTGTGTGTTTTCATCTGACGGGACTGGGTAAACCGCCACACCTTTAATACTAAGTGGTGGTTGCAGGATATACGATGAGTAGTGGTTATGAGGGACGGGTGACTGTCCTTGATTACTATAGTCTATTTGATTGACCTGTGCACTTGAGATGTATGGGGCAAGTAGGGTGTTTTTGTTTCGCGACTGCAGATTGGCCGCAGATGATGTCACCGAAGTAAATGCATTCATGTATTGTAGTGCAACATGCGGACGTGGATGTACACCTTGGGTGGATATTATAGTGTAACATGCGGACGTAGGTGTACCCCTTTGGTAGATATTATAGTGCTACATGCGGACGTGGATGTACACCTTGGGTGGATAGTATAGTGCAACGTGCGGACGTAGATGTACACCGTGGTTGGATGCAGTGCAACTTCAGACGTGGGTGTAGGCCGTGGGTAGATATTTTGATTCAAACATCACTCATCGTTTTATAAAACTTTATAATCGTTTAATTTTCTTTGACAACAGCAAATACGAATGTATGTGAGCGAGGTGGACGGGGAGACCAAGAATGAGATGGAGGGATTGAGTGGCGAGAATGGAGAGTGAGAGACTAACTAGGAGTGTATGTGAATGTGGTGGAGGGGGAGACCAGGGATGAGATTGTAAATATTTGCCCCACAACAGAGGTGGGGACACGGGCAAACATGAGAGCCCGTCAGAGAAATAGGCAGGAAAACTAAGCTCCCGATTGAGAGCAAAACACGGGCGACAGTGGCGGACGAGGAAGAGCGGTGAGGGCAGGAGAAAGATCGTAAGGCAGCTGCTGAATAAAGGGTGTAAGGGGCAACTAGCGCGAGGACATTGATTCATCATCGACAGTCTTCTCCCAGCACTTGCAGCAGTAACATCTCTTCCCCAGTCCCCTGGAATCACATCTCCCAAGACTTTCGCGCTGCTATCTAGGCGAACTTGCAGTTAACTTCAGTCATATGCCTAACCCTATCAATGAGTATTCTACCATATATTTTACCAGTCACACTAAGAAGGCAAATACCCCTATGGTTACCACATACTTCTCTCTCCCCTTTTCCTTTGTATAAAGGAACAATTATACCTGATTTCCAGTCCTCTGGAACCCTTCCCTCTTCCCAAGCCAATCTACACAACTTGCATATCCATTCCACAACAATCTCACCCCCATACCTCAGCATTTCACCACACACTTCATCAATCCCTGGGGCTTTTCCCATCTTGATCTTCTTCATTGCTTCCACTACTTCCGCCCTACTGATCTCTTCCTCCCTCCTCTCATCTCTCCTCCCAGCCATTCCCCAACCACTTATACTCGCACTGTTGTCACCCTCTACATTCAACAAATCCTCAAAGTGCTCCTTTCATCTCCTCACTGTAGTGGAAGGGTTATTGTACTGTGTGTGTGTGTGTGTGTGTGTGTGTGTGTGTGTGTGTGTGTGTGTGGGAGAGAGAGAAAGAGAGAGGTGGGGGAGTTGATGAAATGATGTGGAAAAATACTACGTGTCTTGTAATCACTCACCTGGATTGCCAAAATTCTGGTGTGCATCTCCCCCTGCCTTCGACCTCCATTTTTCTAACGCTGTGTGTCCAGGTACAGCATGGTCTTGACGTTGGCTTGCTTGTTTGACTATCTTGCGTTTGTGTTCAGCCTTTGGTTCCTTCTCTCTGAAAAATGAAATAGTGTTAGTATATTGTATTGCTAGCACTTACTGTTAGGAATTTGGCGGAGAGGAACACGCAGAGAACATCAGGAAAATGGTAATGAAAATAAAAAAGATAAGAAAACTGTATAAATAAATGAGGGAAACCTGTCATAGAGGTATCCAGGAAAAATGGCCTTGGGTTCATTCTTCCTTGCATAAAAAAAAAATACACAAATAATACAGACTCCCTCAATACTTCGTCTTAATTTAGTCCTTAATCTTAAAACTATGAGACCAAAGGAGAATTAAAGACCTCAGTTTTTGACGGTCACTAATGTAAGACTAGCAGGGATCAGATTTATTAGCCTGCATGCCACATTTTGAGTTCCTAATTAAGATATCATACAGGTAAAATCAACACATCAGTACAGGTGCATAATATCAGCGATGGTTTGTGAAGCGTGTTGTGAAGCATGTGAACTGCAGGATTTTCTATCCATCTATCTATTGCCAGCCGCCTTAATCCCTTATACGGGGTGGCCACAAACATATCGCCTCCACGTCACCCTGTCCCCCGCCATTTCACTTCCCTACTCCCACTTCACACACCCCTTCCCCATATACCTCTCCACTCCATCCCTCCATCTCATCCTTGGCCTTCCCCTCCCTCTCTCCCCCTCCACCTCAGTCGCATACACTCACCTCTTCAGTCTCTCACTCTCCATCCTCTCCACATGGCCAAATCACCTCAATGTGTTTCTCCTAACGCTTCCTATCACATCCACATCCACACCACAACGCTCCTTCACATCCTCTTTTGCCAGTCTGTCTCACTATGTGACTCCACAGGCTCCTCTCAAACAACTCATTTCCACTGCTCACGCTCTTGACTTATGTCCCTCCAACAACGTCGAAGCTTCACTTTCATACGTTAGAGTTGGTATCACAATGCTGTCATGTAATAAATTTCTCACTTCCGTGCTCATTTTCTTGTTTCTTATCACTGCCCTCAAGGAACCAGCAACCTTTCTTCCTTATTGTACCCTTTCAAGCACTTCACCCTCCAAACTTCCATCCTTACTCATCACGCTACCCAAGTACTTAAACGTACTCAGAGTTTCCATTTCCTCATCATTCAACCTCACTGTACATTCACTGACTTCACCTCTCTCGAAGACCATAACGTTATTCTTCCCTACATGTACCTTTAGATTCCGTTTCTTACACACTCTCCCAGACTCATCCACGAAGCCTTGCAGCTCCCCTTCGTCTTCACTTAACAACACAGTACCATCTGCGAACAACAATACAGTGAGTTTCGAAACACTGCCCTGTCTCACTAGGGCCACTCCAGCATCCACTGCCCTACCTTGTATCTCTTTTATAACGCCAACCATATACAGATTGAACAACCATGGAGACATGACACATCCCTGTTTCAACCCAGTCTTCAAATAGAAAACTTCACTCAGTTCACTATCCACACGCACTGCAGCCTTAGCACCATCATACATACCCCTCACAGCATTCAGCAACTTCCCATCTACTCCATATATTCTTAATGCTTTCCACAATCCTTGTCTATCCACCCTGTCATTTGTTTTCTCCAAATCCAGTATTTTACCGCAAATTATTACTCGATGCATTCCGGTATATATTATGCTTATAGGTCATGAAAATTTGCCAGTTTAATGATTACATTCATTTTGTTATGAGTATTTATTAGACTTTACAAATCTGACATAATTATTACCAAGTTACAGTGACCTAATATATCTATCCTGGCATCATCAATATACTAAAACGTCTGGTGTCACTGTTCTGACATGCTTCCAATACTGTTAACTGTTTAAGCCGACCAGTGCTATGAACAGTTTTATGAAATATTCTTTTTTCTCATCCATGCATTCATCAGTGCCTAGAGTAAGTGTTTAGTTATGGAACGGTTATCTGAACTCCTCGATATGTCGATAGAGTAAGTGGGAGAGGTTTAAACGACGGAATACAGAATACGGAAAGGTCAGTGAAAGTGATATCCACATTTGAAACAATGACTGGCAGCATCCAAGGTTGAACATAATACATGAAGTAATAATGATGAGACCAGAATATTAAGGTGTGCCTGTGTATGGAGGTGTGGCTGTGTGTCTCTGTAGGATATTACACAAACCATCTCCATAACGTGGTGTCTAAATATGTATATCATCATTTCGTAAAGCCTCTTATTTCCTAAGTACAGAATCACCCACTGTCTATCAATAAAGATAATATATACTTACATATATTCACACCATATTACTTCTACCAATGACATACACACACTCTGACGCATAAACATAACCAATACTTTACAATATTTCCACTTTCACAAACATCACACTCCCTACACACCCATCCCATTCCCAGATGTACTTTGCCAGCATGTGGTAGTTAATTCTGCCTTTCACTCTCCCTCATATTTCTCCACTTTCATATGCATCATCCCTCCTACGGACACCCATCTCCCACTGGCACCTCGTCAGCAAGGTAGTTAATTCTAGCTATCACTCTCCCTCCGACTGTAAGGTCCGACCCTACACTGAACGTAGCATAGATTAATAAAGATATATATATTCAAGCAAAAACTCCAGGATTATATTAAGCTGAGAGAAGACCTTACAGAGCAACAGAAAAGAAAAATCAATTGACTCACTACTATGGATGTATTTATATCTCGGTGCTCTTTCTTATATCTAAAACTAATCTCTGGAGGGGTGACCACAAACAAACTGCCTCCATGTTACCCTGTCATGCATCATCAGGCTGCCTCTCCTTCAACTCACACCAGCATCGTTCATATACCTCTCCACAGCATCCCTCCACCTCATTATTCTCGGTCTCCCACTACTCGTCTCTCTCCACCTAACTCACATACACTCTCTTATACTCTTTTCACTCTAACTTGTCCTAATATTACTGTCTCTGTCTTCAGTTCTGAGCTGTAGCAATACGAATACCAGAATACGACGCGTAAAATAAATAAATGAATAACAAGCATCATGGTAGGTGGTGGTAGGTGGTGGCGACCATCATCCACTCACTTGATGGAGTGCTGCCTACTTCTTCCTTAGCCTTTATCATTCTTTTTCTGTGCCTCCCCTCCTCTCTTCCTATTTCTCGCATCTTTCCTGTCACTTCTTATTGCTTTTCTTTCCTTTACAGGTGGCTTTACATTGAGTGACAAGCCAAATGGTTTCCTGTAAGCCAAGAAACCATTTACAACGCTGGGTGGTAACCATATAACCAAACCATACGTGCTTCCTACGTGTCAACAAGTGGGTTGGTGGAGGGTTAGTGCCCCTCCCCGTAAAACAAATAACTCAAAGTCAAATGGCCACCCATTACGGGATTATGGCGTCTGGCAATAGATAGATAGATAGATCATGGTAGGAACGTACGTAGAACCGTAGTACTGTATTATATTTTCCTGCCACTGAGCTACATGAAATAAGCTACAAAGGGACGAAAACCTGGGCCAAGTTAAGGTGGAAGAACTATAGGTAATCTCTCAGTCTTCATTGCACATGGCCAAACCATCTCAAGGTAGCCTATCTCTCCCAACACCCTCCAACGCATCCACATCAACACCACAGCGTATCTTTACTTTTTCAGATTAATACAGACGATTTGGCGCAGCGGAGAGAACTCGTAGCTATCAATGAACGAATGAACAGTATCCTCGCTTACCCTTCTGTACCTCAAGAAGACGGGGAAGCTGTTTACACACTATAATTCTATCACCGAGTTAATATACACACAGCACCTGCGTACTACGCCTTTCTCGGTTAGAGGGTGACTGATGGGATTCAGAGCTTCAAGGGTTCACAGAGTTCCAGTTAGAGACAGAAGACTCGATTTCAATCATGCTCGGTAACATTTGCTTTACTGTATATTTCATTTTAACTATACTCTTTTCACTTATGTGTTATATACTTAAACATTATCATTATCTTTACATTAACCACTTCACTTTGAGAACGTCTCTTTGCCTCTGTTCATATTACTGTCAGACGATTTTAATTATCTAGAGTGAAACCTATCGAAAATGATCGCTTATAGCATCATCATCCATTAACCTCTACGTAAGATACGCCTTTTTAATTATATCTGCCACCGAGTCTCAAGATATTAATATATATATATCTTTTTTATTATGACATGCATATTAACATCTGACTGCCAGAATATATCTCAGCTGAATGAAATAATCTTAGTAAGTATTTAGGTGCGTTTACACTACCCATAAGATCCTCTCAGTATCCCACACATCATCTTGGCTCATCATCATCATCATCATCATAATCATCATCTTATCACCGTTATTATTAGATTACCCATCATATGACTACAACATGTGTGCCCATGCGTGTAGTACTGCATGTGTATGCAGATATAAGATGTGTGAGTTAGAGAAAGAACAGAGGAATTAGTTGGAGAAGAACAGGGAGGCTTTAGGAAGGGAAGAGGTTGTGCCTGTGATGTCACATGGAGAGACAGGCTGACGAATGAGGATATAAAGGAGCGTTGTGGTGTGGATGTGGATGTGATAGGAAGCGTTATGAGGAACACACTGAGGTGGTTTGGCCATGTGGAGAGGATGAAGGGTGAAAGACTGACGAAGAGAGTGTATGTGAGTGGGATGGATGGGGGAAGAGGGAAGGGGAGGCCGAGGATGAGATGGAGGGATAGGATGGAGAGGTATATGAGAAAGGGGTGTGTGAGTTGGGAGCAGGGCAGTGAAATGGCGGGGGACAGGGCTACTTGGAGGCGATTTGTTTGTGGCCACCCCAAACGGAATTGAGGCGTCTGGCAATAGATAGATAGATAGATTTTTTGTCTTGGTAACACTTCATGGTAGCAGCGAAATTACTACTACGAGTCCTCCTAGGAGGAACTTTTAGAAGCAACTCTCATCTACAACCACATTTAGTAATAATTTTAGGAGTACTCCTAGAAGTTTTGGGACATTTCACTGCCCTGCTCCCAACTCACACCCCCCTCTCTCATATACCTCTCCATCCCATCCCTCCATCTCATCCTCGGCCTCCCCCTCCCTCTTCCCCCATCCATCCCACTCACATACACTCTCTTCGTCAGTCTTTCACCCTTCATCCTCTCCACATGGCCAAACCACCTCAGTGTGTTCCTCATAACGCTTCCTATCACATCCACATCCACACCACAACGTTCCTTTATATCCTCATTCGTCAGCCTGTCTCTCCATGTGACATAACAGGCTCCTCTTAAATAACTCATTTCCACTGCTCTCACACTTGACTTGTGTCCTTCCAACAACGTCAAAGCTTCACTTCCATACGTTAGAGTTGGTATCACAATACTGTCATGTAGTAACTTTTTCACTTCCATGCTCACTTCCCTGTTTCTTATCACTGCTTTCAAAGAACCAGCAACCTTCCTTCCCTGCTGTACCCTTTCAAGCACTTCACCCTCCAAACCTCCATCCTTACTCATCACACTACCCACATACTTAAACGTACTCACATTTTCCAATTCCTCTGTAAAAGGGAGACTGATCAGAGCTGACCTCATTAAATGCTGGAAAATCTCCCATCGCCAGTCCCCAAATGCACCGCTTGAGCTTTTTTCTCTTCCTTTGTTAACTCACACCAGGGGCCATAGATTCAAGGTGGCCAAGCCCCGCACTTCAGCCGAGTGTAGACGCAGGTTTTTCAGCATCAGATGTATAGACCTCTGGCACTCTCTTTCAGATGATGCTGTTAGCGCTGACTCAGTTTCATCATTTAAAAAGTCCCTCCACTCACAACTAGGTCACATCCTGTTCGACTATATTGAATAACTACGACTCTTAATTCGAAGTCCTTCAAATAGTGCAACTACCGTGCATATGGCGGAAAACTCAGCCTCTAATCAATAGTCTATTCTGATGATGATGTATATAGGAAACGGGGCTGGCGTGCCAGCAGGTATGGGCTGCCCTACTTCATGAAAAGCAGATTCCTACCGAGCCATACTGTTAATTGTAGTAGGGTAGCCAACCAGGTGAGTAAATCCAACCTCGCTGTCCATTCACTGATTTCACCTCTCTCAAAGAATCTGCTTAATATATTTAATGAATTACTATTAGAAAGCCTTAGAGTATCAGTAAGTAGTTTAAAAATGAAAAACTACTTTATATATATAGAAACAACATCTATTTGATCATATATTATGATTCTTTACGAATGTCGATAAAATGGATAAAATGTAAACACATCGTGTTGCTATAGAACCGACGTAAACACAACGTACCCAGCGAAGCGTCTTGGTCACCTCATGGCGGCTCTCCACGCTACTCGATCCATTGCAGCCTCCCTGAACTGCCGTGATTGCTGCTTCCTTTCGTCCACTTTCTGGCCAAATTCGGGCATCATGTGTTGATCCAGGCCACCTTGCAACCACATCCAGTATTTTATATTCACTCTCAATCGCCAACTGAATGTTCATGCTGAGGTAATTTTTCCTATTCCCATACACTTCTTGGTAAATTTTTAGAAGTAACCAACGTTTTCTGTTATTATTATTTTTATGGTTTCCAATGCAAAATACCAATTAGTTTTGACCTTCATTTTAGGGGGAAAATCTCCCTTTTGTAATTTTGAGTAAGATTTCTACCCTCGTCTTTCCTGAAACAGACTATACGGTAGTTGTAGTAGTAAAGTAAAGGTCTGTATGGCTGAGCAGACCCATCAGCCACAGGCAAGCAGGTGCTTCTGCAGGACCACCATGAACCAGTGTTCCCTAGAAGTGCTTTGTCACAGCAAGGTGCAGTGAAGAGTGTGGAGGTTTTGTTCTTTAATGGACATTGCTTTTATCTCTCTCCATCCAATGTACAGGGGCACCGTCACCATTATTTGCTTATATGGTTACCAGCCATTGTTGTGAAATAGGCAGGACTGCATGATTGGGTGATGGTTGCCACTGCTTACCACAGGATGCCAGTAATATAAAGGTTTCCACCATCAACAGGCATCTTTATAAAGTATCCCTGGCTGATATGGAAGACTACTGTATTTCATTTTCCATATGTTTAATCCATAAGGTTTTATCAAGAGGCTGCAACGGATGTACAGTAAGACTTCTTATGCTGCTCCCCCCCTCCCCCCTTTTTTTTTTTTTCCATAGTAAATATTGGAAAGATTGCCAGCTAATGTTGTGTAGCTCAAAATGTAGCTGATGTAGCATTGTCACCCAGATAGCAGTACCATTGATAGGGAATTAGTCAATACTTCAGAACTCTAACACCAGTGTATATAATATGGATTTACAGTCAAGTACTCACCCCATCCCACTCTTCCGAGTTTAAAAATTGCTGTGTTTTTTTCCTGTATATTTTTTTATGTATTAGTAGACTTGGTCTTGTTTATGATGTGACTATGATGTTCTTCATGACTAATTTTCCTCAAATCTTTCAGGTATAGAATGTGACTAAGAAGCCAAAGACCATTATCGTGTCCCAGTTCCATCAGTGAATGTGGTAAAGTGAAAAGCATTGCAAGAAGGAATAAGGAGAGATAGCCTAACCTAAGCCACTATATGACAACCCCTACAAAATTAGCTCCCCCAACTCAAACTAGCCTTAAAAGGTAAGTCTTGGTTAGAATAGTTCAGGGACGTAATATAATGAAAATCGGTAACGTTGGTTACTTCTAAAGTTATACCCACTTCTTCATACTGGTTTGGTGCCACAATTCGTATGTGAGTCCCATCAATCACACCAGCTACCCCAGGAAAGCCAGCAATTCGCCTGAATTTTCTTTCAGTTCTTTGTAGTTCAGGGAGTGTGTGGGGGAACTTCACAAACCTCTTAACAGTGTGTGGAGCAGTTAGAGCACAGAGTGTTTCCGTTATCACATTGCTCACTGATGGCTGCGATGGTCCAAAGTCATCACAGTTACACTGCTGCATTTTTCCAGTTGCAAGGAACCTTAATAGTATCAACACTTTTGTCTCGGGTGTGAGAGGATGGTTTTGATGTGTGGGCCTTTCCAGTACATCTCTTACTAATCAATCAATCCATCAATCATTTCCTGTGGCACCCCACGAGATGCATAGGGCCTCAGTGAACTCTCTCCACCAATATTTGTCTCTTGCCATCTCCTTCAGGTCCCACCAACACTCCTCTCCTGCTTCTTTTTTCATTGTCTCGGCCTACCTCTACCTCTTCTTCCTCTAGCAATCCACTCTGGCACATCCTGTATTAAACTACCTTCTTTTCTGTATATGAGCCCCAGCCACTTCCAGCAAGACAGTCTCACATATTCATTAACTGGTTCCACTCTCGTAATATCCCTTACTCTTGCATTTGTAACTCTGTCTTGCCACTTTACCCCAAGAATCCTTCTCAGTATTTTATTCTCAAATCCTAATACTTTCTGATCTGTTGCAATTGTACTGTGCCATGACTCATGCCCGTAAATTAAAATTGGTCTAACCATGGACTTGTAAATTTTCACTTTAATATGTACCGAAAGCATATTATTATTCCAAACAGATTTCAACATTCCAACAGCTCGCCAAGCCTGTCTAATCCTCTCCTCAATTTCGTAATAAACAGAATGCCCTCACGATCGAAACAGTACCTCCTTACAAGTTCTTGATCATCATATTCCATGAATGCATTCTTCCGAGCTCGAAAATTTCTGCATGGTGGGTGGTGTCGGTCAGCCATGGTCTATGTTGTTGTTGTTGGCGCCTACTCCCATCCGGGAGTTCTTGTCTTTAAACAAGATGGCTTATTTATTTATTTATTTATTTTTTTTTTATTCATTTTTTTTCTCAGTCTCTATTGTTCATTTCTATGTTGCTCCTTATATTCATAAATACTTCTCTTCGTTTCATTATTCTGCCCACTGTATTTGCTACAACCTGTAATTCATTTTGTTTTAGTATTTCTGTTATTGATTCTTTTCCTTTAATGTCGCTTGTTAAATCTTCGTATGCTTCACATATGAATAAATGATGCTGATTTTCATTCTCTTCTTGGCACATGTCACATATAAGGTTAGGCTCATACTTTTTCTTATAATTTTCCTTCACTTCTAGCATTCTGGTTCGAATAAAAAATATAATCTTTGCGCTTTCAAACTCTATTTCCTCTAGGTATCTCTGTTGGCCTATTTCTTGTTCCACTGATTCCTTTGTCTTACTCCCTTTTCTCATGTCTTCACAAATTTCTTCTTTATTTTTTGTCATTATTTTTTCTTTTATTACCCTTTTTGCCACTCTCTCTTCTAATGTTTCTAAGTCTTCAGGTATGCTGTACTTTTCTTTAATGTCTTTTATTTCTCTCACGTACTCTCTTTCAAAATCTTCACAATGTTTTCTCATCTTTACTTCAACAGCGTCTTCTTCCCTATTCTTGAGTTCAATGTAATATTCAAGTTTTCTTTGATTAATTTTGTGTTCTATTTTTACTTCCTGTGTTTCATATAATAAAGCACATTTCGGTGTTGTCCATGGTACCTTGATTAATTTTGTTAAGTACTGAGTCTGAACATTATTTACAGCTTTCTTATCTTTTTCTCTTAATGTTTTCCCACTTTCCCCTCCAAACAACATTATCGGTAATACACAAGTATTAAATAATTTTAGCCCTATTTTAATTCTACTTTTTTTCAGTTCTTTTCTATTTATGATGTTAATACATTCATTTGCTGCTACCCTTGCTTTATGTTTCATATTTTCCACTTTAATATTCTGTTTCCCTTTTTCTTGTATAATTATTCCCAGGTACTTATGGAGGATTAGTGCCCCTCCCTGTAAAACAACTACGGTAACTCTAAGCCCTTGGCCACCCTGTCTGGGATACATGGCGTCTGGCAATGAATGAATGAATGAAACTTATGACTTTGTGTTCTTACAATTTCTTTACCATTTATTTTTACTCTTTTTCCCTTGCCTACTAATGCTGATTGCTTTGTTTTATGTTCATTAATTTCTAGTCTTTTTAATTTTAGAAATACTTCAATTGTGTTTATTGTATCCTGTATTTTGTAATTTTCCTCTGTTGCCATGATATCATCTTGAAATATTAATGGGCTTATCCTTACATTTCCTATTTTCCAATTACTTTCTTTTTCCCTCATCATTCTGCTTAGTGAATCCATAGTTATTGAACTTATTTTGGCCCCTAGCACTGATCCCTGTCTTATCATCTCCTGTACATACACTCCTTTACATTCCCCAATTTCTGTCATAGGTATCAATTCATTTTTCATATTAATTTCATATATCATTCTCCAGTTTTTACCCTTTATTCCCTTTAGCCATAGCTCCTTCATTACTTCCTTTAATACCATTTTGTCAAAACACTTTGATACATCAAAATATACTGCTGTTATTTCTTTCTTTTTCTGTTGTGCTTCTTCAATAATATTTCTTATAAAAAAATGATGTTCCCTTACTGATTTTCCTTTCCTTGCCCCGCACTGGTAATCACTCATATTCTCCAGCTTTTCTGTCTCCTTCATTTCTATTATTTTCTCCATCATTTTCATCAGGTGTGAGTTCAGTATCAGTCCTCTATAATTGTTTAAATCTTTCTTGTTACCTTTTCCCTTATATATATTTTTTATGTATGCCTTGTGCCATTCATTTGGTATTATTTCTCTATAATATATTTTCATCATCATTCTTATTATTGAATCCTTCATACTTTTCCCACATCTTTTAATCATTTCATTGCTAATTTTATCTGGGCCAGTTGCTTTACCAGTCTTTAACTTTGTTATTACCATTTTCACCTCTTCCTCACTTAATTTTTCCTCTTCCTTGTTTTCATACATCCAACATTCTCTGATCATACTCTCTAAGCAGTCTGTGTATTCCTCATATCCTTTTGTTAAGTCATTTGTTTTGTATATCTCTTTATAGTATTCTGTAACTCTTTCTTTTATCTTTTCTGGGTTTCTTATATCACTTCCATCTTTATCTCTTACTACATACTGCCACTGGGGTTTCTTGTTAAGTCTTCTCCTTAACCTCCACAGCGTATCACTATTATTTCTTTTATCATTAAGCTGATTACTAATTTCTTCTATTCTTCTTTCCTCATTTTCATTTATATATTTTGCTATATTTTGCTCAATCTCTTTTCTTTCTGTTATAAAATTTGCTTTTCTGGTTTTATCATTCTCTTTTCTTATTTGTTTCCTTATCTTCCTTTTTCTTTCCATTAATATCTTCACCCTTTTATCTGTTCCTGGTTTAACCCTTTTTGACATTCTTATTTTCCCAAATGCTTTATCCAGTATATTATACACTACTTTCTTCCACTTATTCCACTCAATTTCAATACATTGTTCTTGGTAGTTTACTTTTTTCCACATCCTCTCAAAAATTTCATTTTTCTCTGTCATTTCTTTAAACTTTTCCCATCCTCCTTCTTTTTTAAAGTACCACTGTTTTACATAGTCATTCCTTACTTCTTTCATTTTATCATCCATTGCTATTAATATTGTATTATGATCTGTTTCTTTAACTTCTTTGTTTTTGTATTTCGTTAGCTTATACATTCCTTCCTCATCTATATTCATATCTATTATGTCCTCGTATACACTCCTATTCGTTATCACATAATCTAATATAGATTTTTCCTCATTATTTCTCGTGTTTACTCTTGTCCATTTACCTTTACATTTTTCTGTTCCATTTACAATTACACCTTTAACATTTTCTACCATTTGAATCAGTGCTTTGCCTGCTTCATTTTTCCCTACATTATTTCCAACTATACCATCTTCCTGATTTCCTATTTTTGCGTTTAAGTCTCCAGTTATTATATAATCTTCACCCACTTTTTCTATGTTTCTAATGTGTTCTTTGAGATACTGAAACTGTTCCCTAATTTTATTGTTTGTCATCCTTCCTTCTGTTTTTCCATATACACTAATTACATTCAGTGCTCTTTTTCTGGTTTCTATTCTTACTGTCATTTCTTCTATATCTTCTGTTTCCTCACTGATTTTTACTGTGTTTAACTGTGAATTTATTTTGACCATAATTTCTATTCCTCCACCCACCTTATTTTCTCTGTTATTATTATATGCTTTATATCCTTCTAACTTCACCACTTCTCCTCTTCTCAAGAACGTTTCATTAAGTACTATAATTTCTGGGTCTGTTTTGTTTGTCACTTCTCTTAAACTTACTTGCTTTTCTTTAATTCCTCTACATTGCTCACTGATGGCTGCGATGGTCCAAAGTCATCACAGTTACACTGCTGCATTTTTCCAGTTGCAAGGAACCTTAATAGTATCAACACTTTTGTCTCGGGTGTGAGAGGATGGTTTTGATGTGTGGGCCTTTCCAGTACATCTCTTACTAATCAATCAATCAATCAGTCATTTCCTGTGGCATCCCACAGGATGCATAGGGCCTCAATGAACCCTCTCCACCAATATTTGTCTCTTGCCATCTCCTTCAGGTCCCACCAACACTCCTCTCCTGTTTCTTTTTTCATTGTCCTCAACCAGGTTTCCCTCGGCCAACCTCCACCTCTTCTTCCTCTAGCAGTCCACTCTGGCACATCCTGTATTAAACTACAGACAGACAGACAGAGACACAGAGAGAGAGAGAGAGAGTTTCCCGTGTCTGTCCATGTATTCACTCCTCTGCAACACTGACCAAAATAATTATGACACACATCGCACCATCTTGAGACATCATCATCATCATCATCATCATCATCATCATCATCATCATCATCATCATCATCACCACCACCACCACCACCACCACCACCACCACCACCACCACCACCACCACCACCACCACCACCACCACCACCACCACCACATCATCATCATCATCATCATGAATCCGAACTCACTATTGTATGGGGTGGGTATGATGCAGACAGAGAAACAGGTCATGGAGGCAGGACTCTGTTAATGGACTGTGCAGTGTAATAAACCATCCATTCCTTCAGTTATCATTCAGATCTTCAAAATTCTTCTCAAACCCGACATGCCAACTATTATATAAATGTGGGTTGACTGATTATGCATAATTTCACCATACACCATAATGGGATACGGGGGAATTGCTGCCTACTTCATCTTTTCGCCTTTTTCAATTTGTATAACACGATGATGTGATGTTCAAGGGTACGAGTGGACGGACGGCACTCCCTTCACCTTCATAGACTGGGACCTGAACCAGCCCGACGCTGAGGACGGCAGGAAGGAGTGTGGCTCAGCTAATGTGTTCTCCCTCAAGTTTTCTGTTTCGTACTGTGAAGCCAACCTACCCATCATCTGTGAGGCCAAGGAAGGTAAGCTGATAGATAGATACACAGATAGATAGATAGAAAAATAGATAGATGGACAGACAGCTAGATAGGTAGATATAGACAGACAGATAGATGAATAGGTAGTAGATAGATAGATAGACAAATGGAGATAGGTAGATAGATAGATAGACAGACATAGATAGATAGATAGATAGACAGAAAGATAGGTAGGTAGATAGATAAATTTAAACTCATTTGATTAGAGGCTGTACACACAACTTTTTACATGCACACTCTGCTTGGATAACTATTGCACCCGGGTGTTTGTACATTAACACACAGTTGCTTGTGGTTCCAAACATAGATAATTATTGATAAAACAGCTTCATTATCATCATCACTTAAGTACTTAACACATCAGCATCATAAGTTGCTAGTAATATGGTTCTTTTTTCATCCAGCCATCCATCATCCAATCCTACGTTGCCCCATGAGGAGCGTAGGAGCCCGGGGCTAGGCGGTTGGTCCCGGCATTTAAGATGAGAGTGACCAGCCTCACTCATCCCTGAGTGGCATTACATGAGCAACCAACCCCAACCACCCCTTGGATATAAACCTTCACCGGCTCAATCCAACTGGAGTGCAATAATTACCCACTAAACAACCAGGTGCCAACATTTAGTTACAGTATATGGTTACCACCCAGCGTAGTAAATGGTTTCCTGATGTACAGGAAACCATTTGGCTTGTCACTCAGTGTAGAGTCACCCACAGGCAGAAGGAAGAGGAAAGAATGAAGGAAAGAAAGACAGAAGAGGGAGTGTAAAGTCACCCGTAGGCAGAAGGACGAGGAAAGAATGAAGGAAAGAAAGACAGAAGAGGATGGAAGGAAAGAAGGTTGGAGGAGAGGAAAGGGCAGACCATATATAACTGATCATAATACTCGTATGTTCAACAAGCTTCTAATATCTTACGGGGATTTTCAAGAACATGGCAAAATCTTGTTCTGTGTCCAGTGATTAAATTGATAAAGTCCTTAGCCCAGACATTCTACAGGTTTATAATTCCCAGCACATAAACACGTCTCCGGCCACACCCTCTACGATGCAACTTCACCTATGCATTTGCCATAAAAGTATCTGTAAAATAATGCCGTCTTACCTGTAGGGGAGGTAGTTCATTTGTAATTACTGAGTTATGAATTATTCTTCTTGCTTTGTTCTGAGTCTCTTTCAGTTGTTGTAATGCAGTAAGGGTAAGGTTAATCTGTGTGGATATGAGTCAAATATACTGGGTTCTGGTGAGGCATTGGGGGAACGATAAACTGTACAGATATATTTGATTATATTACTGTGAATTAGTTTGTACAATGAGTAATCAAAATAAGAAGTGATGATAGTGTCAATTGAATATTCAGATTTACTATAGCAACAAGTGTCTACCTTGTTGCGAAAGTTAGTGAGGAGATGGTAACCAGGAAAACTGTATTAGCTTAAATCAGTAGAGGGAGAGACTTGGGCTTGTGTGTGGTATACGGCAGGTGGAGATATGGATTCAAGGAAGATGTGAACAGAATTCAGATTGATACTAAGACCACGGATGTCAGTAAAATTCAAGGCCGAATCTGCACTTCTCCCCTGACAAGCATGGTTTGTGGCAGTCATTTGATGGCGACCAGGAGAGCCCTGTGTCACCAGCCCTATCCTGCAGGTGGTGGCAGTGTGAGGCACCACAGCATTTGCTCTTAATATTGCAGCTGTTATTGTTCAAGAGGGGATGGATTAGAGGTTGTGATGTATAATGTGCATGTAGTGTGGTGTGGTGTATACAGTTGGACGTAGATATTTATGAGAGTATCCTGGGTGCAGCAATGACATCATCATAGTGAATGGGTTAATGGAGATTGTTTCTAACTCATTCACCATGAATGTTATCCACTCAGCTGTGAGAGAGAAAAAAAATCTATTTGGCATTTGTCAGAGTCTGAATTAATCCCAGTGATATCCTTCGTGCAAGAGATTGTTCCAAACAACAATACGTCCAGACAATGGACTCTTTTCCATTGTGCAAGATTTGGGGAGCATGACACCCCCAGCAATTCTTGGGGGCCAACCCTCACCTAATAATAAAAATGACCAGAAATAAGGGGTTGTGAGCAGATGGATTTTGGCGAGGCATCTCAGCTCAGTTCGTGTTGGTCCATGGTAGTATCTTCCACTACATTAAATTTTCTACCATTATTTTTAGGGGGGTTCGCCTCATGCGGAATTTATAAAGCATACAAAATAGGGGAAGCAGGGCAGATACTTTGTGATATCTTAGTACATGTTGCACAGTGGACCATAATGCAATATTTGGGAGGCCTGGCTCCCCGGTAATTCTTGAGAGGTCAGGCACGTTCCCCAAAATAAAGAAGATCAGAAATTGGGGAAAGCGAGCACATGGATCTCAACGCAGATTACTTACATATGACAAGATTTGGTATGCTGTTTCCAAGGTTTCTTTGAAGGCACAAGAAGTAACTGCAAATCTCTGTTATTATGAAGTGTAGCATCCCACTTGTTTTGGTAGTCTTACTGTACCAGTTTGAAAATTGTAAGTGATATGAAGCTTGACCTGAGTGGGCTATAGTGTGTTTTTTATGGTACGTTTTGTATCATACTAAAACTCCTTGATTTTGGTCACTGTTTTCAGTATGTAACTTAGTGACATAAAAGAGCATATTTATTTCTGCTTAATGATCATTTAGTGAATATTTCAACGTCCTGCAGTAGGCATTATTTTGTAATTCAGTACTTCACCTAAACCTGACTCTTTTTGCAAAATTGGGCGTGTGCACTGCTTGTTTAGCCCATATCGGGGTTATTCAGTATAGATAATGAAATATACTGGTCCCGCATAAATCACTGAGGAACCCAACTGTCACCGGTCCCAGAGATGACGTTCTGTTGACTATTTATTGGTAGTTCCTGCTGTAAGTCATGAAGCCAGTTACAAAGGCCAGTATTACTAAAAACTATTTCATCCTTCCAGGCACCATGCACACCACGGCAGCCCCACCAACAAAGCCACCCATTACACAATGCTCGGACGTCAACTCCTGGACCTTGTACGAAGACAACTGCTGCAAGTTTGTGTCTGAGTTGCATGAGGCGCCGCAGAGCTGGTGGCAGGCTCATCTACTGTGTTGCGAGGAGGGTGGCGAGCTGGCATCCATACATTCCCACGAGGAGAACTACTGGATTGAGGCCATGGTGAGTGAAGAGATGAGGGTTAGGGAATTAGATGCCATGTGGTCAAATGGGCTGAGGCGCCAGGGGGAGGAAGATCACTTGCCTGACCCAACAATATGAGTTATTTCTGGATTTTAAAAACAAATGATTATCTCTTATTGCTTTACTGTTCTGTAATTCATGCTTCCTACTCCCTTTGGTACTACGGGCTTACTTGAAGTTATCTGTAATCATCTGGGGGTGAACGGATCGTGAATTTGGCTCTGTTACCTCGTTTTTGTTTTTTCTTGGAGGGAACAATCTTGCCGGCTCCTGGCCTTTGGTTCCATCTTTCTTGCATTAAAAAAAAAAAGCCATAAAGATGTCTCGTTGTCCTGAAAACATTATTGGAGAATGGGCCTAATAATTTCAGTACAAAAACCTTGCCCTAAGCTGAATAAGAAACCATGGTGACGATGAATGACATAAAGAATCATCGTACTGAAGGTGATCGAGACAGCAGCAACGACGTCTATGGTGTGTGGGTGGTGTGTGGAGGAGGAAGAGAGCAGCTTTGAGGATGAACTATGACCTTAGCCTTTATCATTCTTTTTCTGTCCCTGCCCTCCTCTCTTCCTATTTCTCCCATCTTTCCTGTCACTTCTTATTGCTTTTCTTTCCTTTACAGGTGGCTTTACATTGAGTGACAAGCCAAATGGTTTCCTGTAAGCCAAGAAACCATTTACAACGCTGGGTGGTAACCATATAACCAAACCATACGTGCTCCCTACGTGTCAACAAGTGGGTTGGTGGAGGGTTAGTGCCCCTCCCCTTAAAACAACTAACTCAAAGTCAAGTGGCCACCCCTTACGGGATTATGGCGTCTGGCAATAGATAGATAGATAGATCTAGTGTAATTCCACCGATGCATTGTGACGTACTTACCAACTGCCATTTGCCACGTTATTTAAAAATTTTGTACATCTGAATTAGACTCCCTCGTAGTCTGAACATTTTAAGATTAAATAACTTTCCCGCTTGTAACAATTTCTTGTGCAGTTGGTTCCTTAGTCTGGGGATCACTTTTGTTAGTCTTCGCTGTACTCTCTCTAATTTCTCTATATATTTCTTGTAATAGGGTGACCAGAATTGAACACAGTGCTTCGGAAGCGTGCGCACTAAGCAGGTATACAAGGAATGGATTATTTTCTCTGATCTGCATTCGACAGTTCTGTATATAAAGGCAGCTTGTACAGTATGTTCGCTTTGTTTAGTTTTTCAATGCACTGTCGCCTGGGCTTTAAAATCAGTTGTTGTTTTTAGAATTTTCAAAGCTCATCTTTGTTAAAATCGTGAGTTGACTGCTGTTCATACTTTTTCTGTTTACTCCCTATGTGTAGAACTTTGCACTTGTTCATTTGTCATGTTTGAGCCTAACGGAACAGTTTATTAAGATCTTTTTGAATCATCAGTCTTTGTTCAGGGATATCCATTGTGTTACTGATTTTTGTATTGTCAGCGACCTTGGATGTTATGCTAAACAAACCTTCGTTAAAGATATATAAGTACCGTTTATTTGAATTAGCATATTTGAATTATTATAGGACCCAAAACTGAACCTGACACTGCTTTTAACATTCATCCAGTCTGATTCCTTCCCGATAATTATAACTCATTTGCCAACGTTCCTAATCCATCTTAGTATTTTTATGATGAGCATTATGATAACAGTGATGGTAATACACGTTTTTTACAGGAAGAGTGTGTGCAGGTGAGGTACACAACAGGTCGCTGGGATGATGTGAGCTGCACCAACGAGTATGGCTTCGTTTGTATGATGAACCAAGGTAGTCTTTAGGAGCCTGAATATTTACTGTATTGTTGAGTAGAAGATGGTGAATGCGTTGACAGTAGTAGGAAAATGAAAGGAGGGAAGGGAGGAAGAGGGGAAGGGAAAAGGAATAGAATGAGCAGGCAGAAGGAAAAAATGAATGAAAAAGGGAAAAGAAAAGAAGAGAAGAATGAAGCGTAGGAGGGAAAAAGGAGGAGGAGGAAATTTAGTAGACAGCAGGAATATATTAATGGAATGGAGGAAAGAAAGGGAGAAGGAAAAGATAAAGGAAATAGAATGAGTAAAAGGAACTGAACTGAAAGGAGCATGGGAGAGAGGAGGGAATGACAGAAAGAAGTCTAGGTGTGTGATTCGTACCATAGCCTTTCACAGTCTGAGCAGTTGTATTGTAGTTTATGATTGTGTAATTGTACTCCATTCTGTTATAGGATTAGTAAGTATATCGTCTCTATCTATCTATCTATCTATAGCCCGACGCCCTAATCCCGCAAAGGGTGGCCGCAGACATAACGCCTCCAAGTCGCTCTGTCACCCACCATTTGACTACCCCCCCCCTCCCTCATGTACCTCTCAGCTCCATCCCTCCACCTCATCCTCGGTCTACCCCTCCCTCTCCCTCCCTCCACCTCACCTACATACACCCTCTTAGTCAGTCTTTCATTCTCCATTCTCTCCACCTCAGTGTATTTCTCCTAATGTTCTCAACCACATCCACATACTCTTTATGAGTCTTAGTATTTGTAATGCACTATGCTGTAGCCATTCATAGCTTAAGAGACTGTACTGCTTTGTGTTGTAATCCTTCAGCGTCTGAGTAACTGAATGTGTATATCAATAGAAGGAGGAGAATGAATTTGTGAATAGTTGAGATTACTTGACTAAAATAAATCTAAATCTGTTACATAGGCAAGGGTCATGAAGGCAGATAACCACTTTGGATTTAAGATTTGAGCAGGGGAAAGTCAGTGACCTTCCCTTCGACAGTGAAGAGAAAATGGATTGAGGAAGAGGAAGGGAGGGGGGAGGGAAGAAGGAAAAGGGGGGGGAGACAGGATGAGTAATTGTGTGATGGTCATGAATCACTAAGAAGAGCAGATGATTGAATTGTTGGAAGAAACAGAATGGTAAGGAGGGAAGAATAAGGATGGAAGAAGAAAGGAGAGATAGGAAGGAAATGGAAGAAGAGGAGAGGAAAACAGTTAATAGGGAAACAAGAGAAAGAAGGAAATGACGTCAACTGCACTGAGGAATATGGCTGCCTGTGTATGATGAAGTGAGGCAGTGTTTTATTATACTGTGTTCTCATTGGGGTCCCCTGGGTGAGGTAATATTTCCCCAGTATCCCTGCTTGTCATAAGAGGCAACTAAATGGGGCCTTTTTGTCTCTCGTCTTCCTCTCCTTCCTGTCTTCCACGTCTCCTCAGTCCATTCTCCCTTCTTGATATTTCCGTGTTTCTTGCGGTATTTAGTTTCCCTCCAATTCTATCAAGATGGATATTCAGTTTCATGGCAGGGATATCTAAAGGACCGCCCAATGATGTACACCCTTCCTGCTTCCAGTCAAGCTCTTACCTTTTAACTAACCAACCAAGACGCATCATAGCCAAGCCATTTCAGTGACAAACCCACTTTAAACTCCCAACTTCTTCGGTGCCAAAATGACTTCATTGTCAAGCCACATCAATGCCACACCACATTAACGCCACACCACATCAACGTCAGGACCACTACCCTTTTGTTTACCTCTCTTTAGTGCCATGTAGCCATTGTCGTTTGGCGCTATAATGTTCATGTAATCAGTCAGTTTTAGTTGATGTGCAAGAATTTGTTACGTGACTCCCATGGATGCTTATTCACCCTAATGTCCTAATTCTCTGGATAACATCGCGTATGGTGTAATTTACTCCTGCTGCTACGGAGGATAATTCACGTAAGATTAGGTTGGGTTGTATTGGATTAGGTTATGATAGACACCGTGTAAGCTATCGTATTATTGGCAGATCCGGCCATAGACAGTGACGACCTGGTGCCGTACTGTGCATCAGCATATGGAGTGACCTTCATCTTATACAAGGGTGGATGTTACTGGGCCTCACCTACACCCTTGTCATGGCAGGTAAGTACACACACACACACACACACATACACACACAGTGATGGGGTTGATATGGTGAGCGACAGGGTGTAAAGATTAGGCGGTGTGTCTCCTTGTACCTACGCCTCATTCCCGCCCCAGGGACTCAGTAAGCCTTAGCAGTGTAGTGGTGGTGGGCATCAGTAGCAGCCGTTGTTGTCCTGTTGCCACGTTAGGTTAGAACACTACATCAAGAAAGTGTTTATAGTCATCCGTCACCTGTATTGAAGAAGAAAACTACATTATTACTATTATTATTATTATTATTATTATTATTACTATTGTTATTGTTATTATTGTTATTGTTATTATTATTATTATTATTATGGTATGAGGGGCACTCATTATCCACTTAATACCCATCTCTCTCTCTCTCTCTCTCTCTCTCTTTCTCTCTCTCCAGGTGACTCCGTTAATGCAAGGAAGAAGGCTTTTTATGCAAGGAAACATAGGCTTGTTCACCAGGTGGATCAGTGAATGGAGAGCCTGAGGTGGTATTGAAGCCTGAAATCACCTAAGATGAAGATTTCAGAGAAAGGAGAAGTGAATGTGACAGCACTGGATGGGAAGACCCTGTCTATCAACAAATGGACAGGTAACATTAGCAAGATGCTGGACATTTGCTACAGAACTTCAGACTGATCCTTCATTCACCAGACTCTCAGTTGGAGAGCCCCTTATTTCACTGAGTGACAGTGTCATAAAGGATCTCTGCTGATCAAGTGTACGGGAATAAGATCACACATGCCACAAGGACAGGAGAACTTCCCACAGATCTGGCCCTTCTTGAAACTGATCCAGTGAGCCATTCAAGGTGGTTGACAACAGCAACAGGCTTTGTCACACATGGGTTTCAAAACATGGCCTTAAAGGTAAAGCCCTTAAAAACTTAAGACTGATTGTGGAATACATTGTTGGTGTGTACAACCCCTTCTGGTTCAACATAAAAGTAAAATGCTCTTGGATAGAAGGCACACGCCACATCTTGTTTCAGCTGCGGCTACTTAGGCTGCAAAAGAAGGCTGTAGCGGATGCCATTTTGCCAGCCAACCAGCACTCAGCATGGTATGCATTCAGCTCAATGATAATCCAGACACTCTTGTGCTCAGATGACAGTGAGGAGAGGAGAGCTGGTGTCCAAAAGATTGTTGACATGAGAGGTGGAGATGATAACACATTGGGAGATCTTTCTGTACGACCCAGGCAGACACCTTCCATCAACCCCAGTGCTTCTTCCCTGTTGGAGCTGATTGACTGGTCTAACGGGACTACAGCGGAAGTAAAGAAGTTCATTGATGAGCCCATGCAAGTTCCACAGTGACCCTAAAATGCTGTCTATAGAGTGGTGTGTAAAACAAGCCACAGAGGCAGCAGGCAGGGTGTATGCACATGAGAAACCTGAGGGCTATATCAGAAGCCAAGAAACAAGTCGGCAGCTGATGTCCACGAACGAATCAAAGCAAGACCTCATGAAACTTGTTTAAACATTTTTTTAAAACTGATATCATTACTTTCTGATGTTGTTATATGATTATAAGGATATGTTTTATGCTTACTAGGATATGTTTATGAAGAGAAACTAAAATTTTCATAGCTTTACCTGACATTTTGAGAAGCTAGAATTGATATATATTGTTTTCCGAGAGCAGTTTATGTGTTTTTAATCAAACGTAGATTTACTAAGCTTAATGTTGTGCAGTTCCCAGAAGTAATTGCATATTTTAATTCTTCACCTCCTATAACATATTTTTAAAACCCCCTCACTAAAGAAATTTGCAAAAATTAATTTTCACTTCCCAAAATGACACACACTAAGTTGGAGCCATTATAAAGGAAACAGGATGATAGTAAAGGTACGTCTGAGAAAGGATGTGTTTAAACTGAGGAAGCAAAAAAAGAAAAATTATATAGTGTGTTTAGAGATGTATGTACCGGTACATGACAAGGGTTGTGTACAATTTCACCATAGTAATGGAAGCAGTGACTCTGCACCTCATGCATCTGTGAAATGCATCTAAAAGATAAAAACAAAATAACTGCACATGGATTTTGCTTATGATGTTGAGGAAAAAAGTCGGTTTTAATTGATGTATGAATTTGTATATCTGTCTCAGTGACTGATCGTTGACATTCTACTTGCTTTTCTGCTTGGCTTTTCTTGTTTCTGGGTGCCATCCATCTCATAATTTAGTGGGCACTGAGATGATGATGATGATGATGATGATGATGATGGTAATAATGATGATAGTTCCATACATTTCAGAGTGAGCTTAGAATTCCATACATTAGTGTGTGAGTTTAGAATTATGATCAGTGTCACTAGGTTGAAATATATAAAGGCCAGTGTTTCATATAATCTTTCAGGCAGCAGAAGAACAGTGTGTGAGTTATTGGTCTCATCTGGTGTCGGTGCTGAGTGTAGGCGAGGACAGCTTCACCTGGGTGCTGGCTCAAGAGAACTCCTTGGCTGAGATGTGGGTCGGCCTCTCCAATAACCAGGCAAGAACATTACTATAGTCTGTTTTAAGTATCCTGGTAAAGACGTCCCTCCCTCCTTGCCACTGAATAACTGATGTAATTGCAGGGAAGGATTTTATATCAGTTACACATATCACTGTCTACAAATAAATCTGTAATTCCATGGTACAAGTAACTGACTATGCTGATGTTCAAATTACAAAAAGGTATGGACATGCGGAGTGGATGGGTGTCAGTAGGGTAGTGAAAGGGGTGTGTATAGCAAATGTGAAGGTGGGAGATGTGCTGGACCAAGAAAGTGGAAAGATACGGTAAATGAGTGTGAGAAAGTATGGTATGGATGTTGATGAGGTTGGTGAACAGACAAGGAAGGCTTTATTTCAGATTGTTTGATCCATTTTTTTTTCTTTCTTTTTTTTTTCCTTGTGGCGTCACTATTTCCTCCCCCATGCTCATGTTCCGTCGTGTTCTTACTTATACCATGGTGCACAGTTTCGTATCTCAAAGAGGCGGCTGGGTATATCTGATAATGTAGTACTGTCGAAAGTGTGTCCGGGTCATTTCACTGAAATAGTTAATGAACAAAGTGTCTGATATATTTATTACCAAATCCCTTTAACCCCTTCACCACTATTGCTTAATCAGTGTAGTCTCTTAAACAATGCCATGAAGGTAGCAAATGTGAAAGACCAAAATTTGCTGTTCTCCTTAATTGCCCGCTTGCATCCCAGTTCCATTATGGCGGGCACGCAGCACCGGACTAACCACACACACCCTTGTTAGTTGAATTCTTTAATGCCAGAGACTCCCCATACTCAGAGTTTTTCATATATGCTACTGATCAACTCTGAAACTATCTTCCTCAGTCTATCTTCGCCATGGCCTATGACTCCCATTCGTTTAAATTCAGTGTGTCAAAGCATCTGGAAATGAACAGATCTGGATTTTGGTATTTTTGTCCACAACGTTCTTGCTGTGAGCTTCTTACTGTTATGGCATAAAACGTTTCATATAAAGGTTTCCATCACCACAGCCAAGAAGGAAATATTTACAACCTTTTGCTTATGGTTGTAAATGTTGAAAGGAAGTTACTTTTGGCAACTTCAGCATTATAGATAGTTCATAATCCAAATATATTCAACTGTAGGTAGCATGAATAAAATTAAAATATATAATCGTGGTGTGAGTAGTCTTGTGATGCAGTATTTATTAACCCACCCGAACCCTACACCAGGACCACCAGGTATTCAAGTGGTCAGATGGGTGGCCAGCTGTGTACACCAACTGGGGGCCCGACCAGCCCAACCTGGACAGCCGCCAGCCTGAGTGTGTGGCAGTGAACGGCACAGATGGGTTGTGGGCCACCCAGTCCTGCAACATCACACTGCCCTTCCTGTGCAAGTATACCAATGGTTAGTGCAAGCATTTTATTTGTTTTAGTTAATTGTGCTCAGTATTGTATACACAACGTTACAACACAACACATATGACGCTGCCTCACTCCAAAACAGACCTGAATGGGAACGATTGTCTTTTGGTGGTAGGAGCATGTATTATCGCTGATTTATTAGGCATACATTATAATTACCTCCAACAAACAAAGGTGGAGGAGGTTCTGTGTTCACCCCTGTTTGTCTGTTTGTTTGTCCACAAGATATCAAGTAAATTTATTGACGGATTTCAAAGAAAATTTTGTGGATATCGGGGTTATAGACCAAGAAAGAGTTTATTAAAGATTGGTGATGATCTGAGTTGTCTTGTATAGGCCTTGTAGGAGGTATGTGCTCTTTGAGTGTGCTTAAATATAATGATGATGATGATGATAATAATAATAATAATAATAATAATATATTATTAATATTGTTGCTGCAACTACTACAACCACTTCTCCTCCTCCTCCTCCTCCTATTATTATTATTATTATTATTATTATTATATTTACATTATTATGATCATGATTATTATTTTTATTGCCCTTGATGTTATTGTTCTTATTCTTGTTGTTATTCTTGTTTTAGTAGTAGTAGAAGCAACAATAGTAGTTTTGGGTAGTTCCACTTTTTTTTGGGGGAGGGGGGTATGTCAGTATTTCTCTCCCTGTAGCACTTCAACACAGTAGATCTTTCCAAAAATTACTGTAATACAATTGATTGATGGATGGTATGAGTTAAGAGATTGAGTATGTCAATGGTGGATCTTTCGTGGCGAAAACCGTATTGTCTATCACTAATTAAGTTGTTGGATTCAAGATGTTTAACAATATGCTTATTAATTAAAGTTTCAAATACCTTACCAAGAGAAGATGTGACAGCTATTGGTCTGTAATTGGAGGGGTCAGACGAACTTCCTTTCTTCAGAACTGGGTGGATATTGGCTTCTTTCCATGAATTTGGGAATAAAGAAGTACGTATGCATAGTCTGAATAATTTGGCTAGGACAGAGGCAAGTTCAGGGGAACACTTTTTCAAAACAATTGGCGGAATTCCATCTGGGCCTGGAGCTTTGTTGGTAGGTAAATTGTCTAGGATGGATTTTACGAATCTTGTCTGTATTTTAAGTGGGGCAATTTCGGGAGAATCAAGTTCCAGTACTGAGACATTCTGGCTGGTATCATCTATGGTAGAGTTTCTTGCAAAGGTACTAGCAAAGATATCTGCTTTTCCACGTGGGTCATTTGTAATATTGCCATCTGAAGATTTTAGTGGGGGAATGAGAGATGACTTGTTAAAGTTATTATTGAAAGAATTAAGAGTTGACTAGAATATTCTATTGTCATTAGGGTTGTTAAGTATTTTTGATGCTTGCTTTTGAAGAAAGTTTGATTTAGATAGATTTAATACAGCTTTTGCATGATTTCTATTAATTTTTAAATTGGGAGAGTGATTCAGATGTTTTTGATTTTAAGTAAGAGTTATATGCTAATGACTTTTGGGCTGTTGCTTCGGCACAATTGCCATGAATCCATTTTGGAGAGTTTGATCTTTTAGTGAATTGTTGACTTGGTATGAATAAATCCATACCAGCTAGTATTAAGTCGCAGATGTGGGACTGGGTAGAATTGGGATCACTAGAGAAGAAAGACTGCCATGGAACATCAGCAAGATAATTTCTAAATCCATCCCAGTCTGCCCTGTCAAAGTGCCATCGGGTCACCCTGACAGGTTCGGAATGGGGAGGTGTAGGAGGGTTAACTAACGAGGCTTTGATGAGATTGTGGTCAGAGGATCCAAGTGGTGACAGTACCTCTATCCTGTACTGATCTGGATTATTTGCATCCTCTCCACTCCATCCCTCTCCTCATCCCCTCCACCTCACTCACAAACTCTTCTGGTCAGTCTCTCATTCTCCATCCTCTCCACCTAACCAAACCATCTCAGAGTATTTCTCTTAACACTCAACCGCATCAACACCACAATGCTCCTTTACTTCCTCATTTGTCAGTCTGTCTCTTTGTCTACTTATCTATCTATCTATTGCCAGACGCCCGAGTCCTGTAAGGGGTGGCTACAAACAAATCGCCTCCATGTCGCCCTGTTCCCCACCATTTCATTGCCCTGCTTCCAGCTTACACAGTCTTTTGCAGTTAAATTTGTATGTTCATAGTTACGTTCTTTGTTCTTCCAGGTTTTTGTAGCTACACTTTCATGTTCTTTATGTGCTGTGTTCTGTCAGTGTCATATTCTGTGTGTATGTGCTTTTGTCTGCCAACCTTCTTCAGTTATCCTCTGTTATATTCTTCTCTTGACTCAGTGCTTAGCCAGTTTTATAAATCATGGCCTGTATTCTTGTCAGTCAAAGCAGCTCCCTAACACCTGTTCCCAAGCAATTTTTTTTTTTTTTTTTTTTTTAATAGCAGGACAGAAGGAAAAACAAATGAATAAAAAAAAAAAATCCATACACCAGATTCCTGGTGGACTCCATTCATAAAATGTCTGTAACAGTTGGACCTGAACAGCTGTAGGTTGAAGTTTGGAGGGAAACAACTCTGGGGAAGTGAGTTCCAGAGAGATGCAGTTCGGGGAATGAAAGAATTCTGATAGGCCGAAGTTCTGCAATATGGCTGAGTGACATTCCAGTCATGAGCGCTACCAGATGCTTATTAACCCTTGCTGTCGTCTTGTATGTTATTTAAATAATTCAAATATCACCATACTCTTCCTATAAAATGTACATAATCCTATTACCCCGCTGTATCCAAAAATAACTAGCTAAGGGCTAGGGAGCTTGCTTAATTGATGAGAATACAAGCCATGTGTACAGTAGCATGGCTCACCTCAGTTTGGGGATTCCTTCAGAAAAAGGATGGCATCATTATTTTGAATTGAGTGATTAAATCCTTCAGCATTTAGCTTCATGTATTGTTTTCACTTCACTCAGCTAGATATGAACTCAGGGGACTGGTGGTCAGCATCCCCTGAAAGGAGGATGGTGATCTGCTGCTGAGCACTTAACAAAATGCTCCTGTAGACAAGAATACAGGATAATTGATCAGGTAAATGAGAGAGCCTTCGTTAGTAGTGGACAGTGGTGTTTAGCACAGGAGGCATTTTAGCACCTGAGTCCTAGTGATGTGTTTTGCTGACCTTACGCAACTCTTCTCTTACTGCTGTACGAATGGTGGCAGTTTGTTTGTGATCATAAACAAGGGAACATTGATATGTATAATCCCGTAAGGGGTGGCTATTTGACTTTGAGTTATTTGTTTTCCAGGGAGGGGCACTAACCCTCCACCAACCCACTTGTTGACATGTAGGGAGCATGTATGGTTTGGTTATATGGTTACCACCCAGCGTTGTAAATGGTTTCTTGGCTTACAGGAAATCATTTGGCTTGTCACTCAATGTAAAGCCACCTGTAAAGGAAAGAAAAGCAATAAGAAGTGACAGGAAAGATGGGAGAAATAGGAAGAGAGGAGGACAGGCACAGAAAAGAATGATAAAGGCTATGGAGGAAGTAGGCAGCAATACATCAAGTGAGTGGATGATAGTCGCCACCACCTACCACGATACAGAAATAAACTGGTAAGAAAGGTGCCTGGGTGCTTCCCCAGCCAGTGGGATTATGACTTTCTTTTATTTAGTCACACTTGTGTAGGAGCTGACTAGCGTGGGCCAGCTGGTCTATTGTCATATAGTACTGGTATTTCTTTGATGGGTGACGGGAGGTTGGGAAACTACAAAATATAAAGGTGGAACCGGCAAAGGCCTGAGGTAAGTGAATATGGAGGTAACTGGAGTGAGGTAAGTTGCCTAAAGAATTTAATAATGCTGATCCAAGAGTAGCCCCATACAGCAAGAGAATTGGGCACTACTTGAAAAGTATAACTAAAGAAGGTTTAAGGTGTTGCAAACACCATAATATGGTGTTCAATTGCTCTGTTTGGGAAACTGAATTTCCTTACGTCTTTATCACCTCTCTTCTTATGCAATTTTTTGCAGTGTCCTCTTGCTGATGCTTCTCCATATGTTAAGTAATCATTTATGTCTATTTTCTCCTTTCCTGATATGCATTTATATAGCATTATCATGTCACCTCTTTTCCTTCTCTCCTGTAGTGTTGGTAGATTCAGTTTATTTAGTCTTTCTTCGTAGCTTAGGTCCCTTAAGCTTGGTATCCATCTTGTAGCGGCCTTTTGAACTTTTTCAATCTTGTCTATGTGCTTTTTTAGATGAGGACTCCAGACTACTGATGCATATTCCAGGGTTGGTCTAATGAATGATGTTATTATCCTTCTCAGCATGTCTTCATTTATGTGTGTGTGTGTGTGTGTGTAATTCACCGGGTTGTGTGTGTGTGTGTGTGTGTGTGTGTGTGTTCTTACCTAATTGTATCTTTACAGGAATGAGTCGTACTGTCCCGTGTCTTAAACCATTTTTATTGTACATATCCTTAAATTTATGAATTGTTTTGGCACACACTTTCATCCGGTAGTGAATTCCACTGACCAATTGCCCTATTTGGGAAACTAAATTTCCTTACGTCTTTATTGCCTCTCTTTTTATGCAGTTTTTTGCAGTGTCCTCTTGCTGATGCATCCCCATAGGTTATATACTTATTTATGTCTATTTTCTCCTTCCCTGATATGCATTTATATAGTATACTGTATATAATATACAGTATATATTATAAAAGAAGGAAAAGAGGAGACATGATTATACTGTATATTATATATACTATATAAATGCATATCAGGGAAGGAGAAAATAGACATAAAGAAGTATATAACCTATGGGGATGCATCAGCAAGAGGACACTGCAAAAAACTGCATAAAAAGAGAGGCAATAAAGACGTAAGGAAATTTAGTTTCCCAAATAGGGCAATTGGTCAGTGGAATTCACTACCGGATGAAAGTGTGTGCCAAAACAATTCATAAATTTAAGGATATGTACGATAAAAATGGTTTAAGACACGGGACAGTACGACTCATTCCTGTAAAGATACAATTAGGTAAGAACACATACACACACACACACACACACACACACACACACACACACACACGACCCGGTGAATTACACACACACACACACACGACCCGGTGAATTACACACACACACACACACACACACACACACACACGCACACACACACACGCACACACACACACGCACACACACACACACACACACACATACATAAATGAAGACATGCTGAGAAGGAGAGGTGATAAAGACGTAAGGAAATTCAGTTTCCCAAACAGAGCAATTGATCAATGGAATTGCACTACCGAATGAAATAGTGTTTGCCAAAACAATTCACAAATTTAAGAATATGTACGATAAATATAGTTTAAGACACGGGACAGTACGAGCTTGACTCATTCCTGTAAAGATACAATTAGGTAAGAACGAAGTTATACGTGTACACAGAACAGGCGAAACTTGGAATGTGACATCCGTAGACTTTCAGGCAGGCAGCAAAATTTAATAGCGAATATATAGCCGATCGAAAGTTAGGTTAGGTCACTTTGGGCAGGGTTTGGTCTGATTAGGTAATTTTTGGTTGGGTTGGCTTCAGTTCGACTAGATATAGACGGATTAGGTTAGATTGCTTTAGAATACGTCGGTTTTGATAGGTTTTGGGATGGGTTTTATTTTGTTGGGTTAGGTTTGGTTGGATTAGGTCATTTTAGGCTTGACTGGTTGGGTTAGGTCGGGTATGGTATGGTTAAGTGAGACTGGGTAGGATTAGGTAGGGTTAGATGCGGTTAGGCTGCTTCAAAATAGGTTATGTTAAGTATGGGGAGGTTAGGTGAGATTGTGAGGTTAAATACAATTAGACTGGGTTAGGTGAGGTTAAGCTAGATTAGGTTGGGTTGATTTAAGTTGGATTAGGTCATTCGAGGTTAGGCAGGGTTTAATTCGTATGAATCTGGGAAAATAGCAGTCAGATAGATTATTTTCTGGTTAGGAGGGCCGATAGGAGGTTAGTGAGGGATGTGAAAGTTATAGGAAGTGAGGAGTGTGTGCACCAGCACAAACTATTGATTTGTGATATGGTGCTTAAAGAACAAGTGATGAAAAAGAGGACTTATGTACTTAGGAGGAAAATATGGAAGCTGAAAAACCAAGTAGTAAGGGATGCCTTGTATAGCGAGTTGAGGAGAGTGGTGGTTGAACAGGGAGCTGTAGATAGAGGCGTTAATGAACAGTCCAGAGCCCTCAAGAACAATTTCTTGAGAGTTACTGATGTAACATGCGGCTGGACAAGAGGACCACCAAGACATAAAGTAACTTGGTGGTGGGATGAGGGTGTAGAAGCTGCAATTAAGGAGAAAAGCAGGCTTTTCCGGGAATGGAAGAAGGATGGTAGCAAAGAGGAATATTTGGCTGCCAAGCGTAGGGCTAGGAGAGAGGTATACAGGGCAAAGTCTGAGTCACAGAGACAATTACTTGATAACCTAAATCATGGGGAAAGGAAAAATATATTTAGGGTGGCAGGTCATGTGAAGAGGGATAATCGGGATATCATAGGTGAGCAGTGTGTGAAGAATGATGAAGGAAGGGTAGTGGTGAACAGTGAGGATGTTAAAGATGCATGGAGAGAGCATTATAACCGGTTGTTGAATGAGGAGTTTGACTGGGACAGGGAAGGTTTGGAGCCAGCAGATCCAGTGTCTGGCCCTTGGCCTTTGATATACTGCTACTGTGATTGAGGCAATAGGCAGGATGAGGGTGGGGAAGGCAGCAGGTGTGTCTGGGTTGACTGCCGAAATGTTGAAGGCCTCAGGCGATATAGGGGTGAGTTTAGTCACTGACCTGATAAATAGGATTATTTATGAGTGTGTTGTCCCAGATGATTGGCTGAAGAGTGTAATTGTAAATGTGTATAAAGGGAAGGGTGATGCCCTGGAAAGAGGAAATTATAGAGGTACAAAGCTTTTAGATCAGATAATGAAGGTAATGGAGAGAGTTTTAGAAGGTATGATTAGAGAAAGAGTGAATATTGATGAGATGCAGTTTGGGTTTATGCCAGGTAGGGGGACCACTGATGCTATATTCATTGTTCGACCATCAACAGGCATCTTTTTAAAGTATCCCTGGCTGATATGGAAGACTACTGTATTTCATTTTCCATATGTTTAATCCATAAGGTTTTATCAAGAGGCTGCAACGGATGTACAGTAAGACTTCTTATGCTGCTCCCCCCCTTCTCCCCTTTTTTTTTTCCATAGTAAATATTGGAAAGATTGCCAGCTAATGTTCTGTAGCTCAAAATGTAGCTGATGTAGCATTGTCACCCGGATAGCAGTACCATTGATAGGGAATTAGTCAATACTTCAGAACTCTAACACCAGCGTATATAATATGGATTTACAGTCAAGTACTCACCCCATCCCACTCTTCCGAGTTTAAAAATTGCTGTGTTTTTTTCCTGTATATTTTTTTATGTATTAGTAGACTTGGTCTTGTTTATGATGAGACTATGATGTTCTTCATGACTAATTTTCCTCAAATCTTTCAGGTATAGAATGTGACTAAGAAGCCAAAGACCATTATCGTGTCCCAGTTCCATCAGTGAATGTGGTAAAGTGAAAAGCATTGCAAGAAGGAATAAGGAGAGATAGCCTAACCTAAGCCACTATATGACGACCCCTACAAAATTAGCTCCCCCAACTCAAACCAGCCTTAAAAGGTAAGTCTTGGTTAGAATAGGTCAGGGACATAATATAATGAAAATTGGTAATGTTGGTTACTTCTAAAGTTATACCCACTTCTTCATACTGGTTTGGTGCCACAATTCATATGTGAGTCCCATCAATCACACCAGCTACCCCAGGAAAGCCAGCAATTCGCCTGAATTTTCTTTCAGTTCTTTGTAGTTCAGGGATTGTATGGGGGAACTTCACAAACCTCTTAACAATGTGTGGAGCAGTTACAGCACAGAGTGTTTCCGTTATCACATTGCTCACTGATGGCTGCGATGGTCCAAAGTCATCACAGTTACACTGCTGCATTTTTCCAGTTGCAAGGAACCTTAATAGTATCAACACTTTTGTCTCGGGGTGTGAGAGGATGGTTTCGATGTGTGGGCCTTTCCAGTACATCTCTTACTAATCAATCAATCAATCAATCATTTCCTGTGGCACCCCACGAGATGCATAGGGCCTCAATGAACTCTCTCCACCAATATTTGTCTCTTGCCATCTCCTTCAGGTCCCACCAACACTCCTCTCCTGTTTCTTTTTTCATTGTCCTCAACCAGGTTTCCCTCGGCCTACCTCTACCTCTTCTTCCTTTAGCAGTCCACTCTGGCACATCCTGTATTAAACTACCTTCTTTCCTGTATATGTGCCCCAGCCACTTCCAGCAAGACAGTCTCACATATTCATTAACTGGTTCCACTCTCGTAATATCCCTTACTCTTGCATTTGTAACTCTGTCTTGCCACTTTACCCCAAGAATCCTTCTCAGTATTTTATTCTCAAATCCTAATACTTTCTGATCTCTTGCAATTGTACTGTGCCATGACTCATGCTCGTAAATTAAAATTGGTCTAACCATGGACTTGTAAATTTTCACTTTAGTATGTACCGAAAGCATATTATTATTCCAAACAGATTTCAACATTCCAACAGTATTGAGATGTACCAATATATTAATATTACATGTGTTTTTACCCTTACTGCTACAGTAGTAGGCACTTCATTCATGTAAGTTTAACTTTTCCCATGATATACAGTATATTTGTGTGTATGCACTTGTCTGCAGGATATAAAGGGCTTGCTGCATGTAGCGTAGGGATTTCAGTTAGTAGATGGAGGCATATATATCTGAATATATGATGTATACATTTCAGTATCTTGTCATAACCACGTCACATCACTGTTCCTGACAACAGCAAGAGAAGATCCTTGATGGGTGACTTTCCATGCATCTCAGCAGACAGCTCCTTCCTGGATGACACTGGCTTCACCCCCAGCAGAATCTCCTCAGCAGACAGCTCCTTCCTGGATGACACTGGCTCCATCCCCAGCAGAATCTCATCAAGGTCAGTACAGATCCAGTCTCATTAGTCATGTTCTTATTGAGGGAATGAGGCTGTGGAGCTTTTCTCAGCCTTGAGTTTCCACCAAAATCAAGCCCAAATGAACCCCAAAACAAGTTTAAAGCCAATCTAAATGGCCTAACGGCTGTCAAGGAAGGTAACCTAAGCCTAACACCTGTAAATAACTGACTAAAGCCAACAAAAAAAATCAGAAAATCGTCAAATATAAGTCTGGAAAAAATCAAGCTTAGTAAACTGTACCCCAAAATGACAATGTTCACTCCACCTATGGCTAAAACACTTTAATCTAAGTCTAAAAACAGTTTATAAATCAACCTAAACTCACAATTTTAGTCTAAAATGTCATCAAAATCTTAAAAAAAAATCAAAACCCATCGTTAAACCAGGATTTGGTCATCGTTAGGTGGGGTATGGTGGTATTTCTACCCCAATCGTTAAGCCGGGGTATCGCATCTAGGGGTGTCGTATATCGAGGTATTACTGTAATGGCCGTAATGAGTAGGTTTCTGTCAGGAAAAAGGGGCCGATGTGAATAGGGTGTGAGGCCGCAATGACTAGAGCTGGTAAATTAGGGCCTGGAGTGACTTGAAGCTGATCAAGCAAGCGTTGTGGAGAGCCACCATTAGCTGACCAAGGCCGATCCATGCAAGGATGTTGGTGCCTTTGATATGATGATACAAATTAAATTATAAAAATCCATCATCCACTCACTTGACGTAAAGCTGCCTACTTCTTCCTTAGCCTTTATCATTCTTTTTCTGTGCCTGTCCTCCTCTCTTCATATTTCTCCCATCTTTCCTGTTAATTCTTATTTCTTTTCTTTCCTTTACAGGTGGCTTTTACATTGAGTGACAAGCCAAATGGTTTCCTGTAAGCCAAGAAACCATTTACAACACTGGGTGGTAACCATATAACCAAACCATACGTGCTCCCTACGTGTCAACAAGTGGGTTGGTGGAGGATTAGTGCCCCTCCCCGTAAAACAAATAACTCAAAGTCAAATGGCCACCCCTTACGGGATTGTGGCGTCTGGCAGTAGATAGATAGATAGATTTCGTATAGAAAGTCTTGTCTAGCATTGACCCCTTGTCCCTTTTCTGTTAATTTACAGCCAGGTGTAGTAAGATTGGGTGGGTAATTTTGACTAGTAACCAAGGAGAAACATTCCTTACTTATGAGTCAAGATTCCATGCAACAACTTGGTACAGATCCCTAGCTCCTTTTCACAAGTCAGATTGGGAGGGTTATTTTGACTATAGGTCTATTACAATAACTAGGTTCATATTTTCATTTGTGGGTTATTTCACAGAGCTTATTGGTAGAAAGACAGTGGTTTGTCTCTACATTCATCCCATAGCACTTCGTGACCAGCCTTATATTTTGATATTTGTCTAGTATTACAGTTTAGCATTTAAGATGGAGGGATGGCAAATTTAGACCAAGTTACCTGCCCTTGGATGGGAAAGGAGGTCCGGATGATCGATGATGATAGAGTATGGTAACAATGGACTCATTCTTAACCCCTAGTTAAGGTTTGTCAAAGTCCATGCAACCACATCTTCATGTTAGTCATGGGAATGACCCTTTATTAGAAAACTGGCTATAGGAGCAAGAATATGTGGCTGATGTGTTACTGGGATCATCCACACCTTTCTCACCCCAAGGTAGGGTCCAGAGAGGCAGAAAAAAACTTGATAGAATGAGATACTAACCAGTGTTCATCCAGTTGAATGAGCCACATGGCCATTCTCACCATTCAGGCCCCTGGAATCCTGGCATCAAGGGGCTGCAATGTTTGCTGAGCCATTGACCATGATGAAGTAGTCTACTGTAAATGGCAGTATACAGGTTTTATTCCAATCTGGCCTAAAAATCACTTTCCATCCATATTCCTGAGCTGTAACATGAGTAACTTGAATATGATGTTAGTCCAGAAGTGTTAAGGATGAGATGTAGATTTATCGTATTGTCTTTTTGGCTCTGTGCTAGAAAAGAGTATGGCTGCTTGGTTTGATAGGCAGGCCTAAATTTGTCCTTTTGCAGCTCATTTGTAGCATTTCATTTTTTTCATTTATTATGGGGCAATGTAGGTGATGAATTAAAAAAATGAAATGCTACAAATAAGCAGCAAAAGGACAATTTTAGGCCTACCTATCAAACCAAGCAGCCATACTGTTTTCTTGAACTTGGCCTAAACTGCCCCTCATCTTGAAAATGATCTTGTAAGGATGAATATTACAATATACTAGACTCATTTCACTTTAATTTGGTCTAAAAGTGACAACTCTCAGTCTTGAAAACTGAACTGTAACAAAAGCCTATTAAAAAACTGCTATACACTTCATTTTGGTTTGAAAATTCTCAGCATCTGAATTTTTTGAGTTTGAACAATAGTTAAACACTAGAATATGATGCTCATCACAAAGAAGTGCTGTGGAAAGGATAACTAGCTGTAGCATTGCATTGCTCTGCCACTGAACTATGTATGAAATGGGTTACTGAAGACAGTGTTGGGCAAGTTGAGGTATATGGTAGTGGTAGTTGGAGTAGTAGTAGTAATAGCAGTAGTGGTAGTGTAATCTGGTGTATTTCTGCTGAATGTCTACTCTAAATGTAAATAATTTGTAATACAGTACAGTATATTCCCTCTTCTGTTGTTCTTTCCCTCATTCTTTCCTCTTCCTTCTGCCTATGGGTGACTCTACACTGAGTGACAAGCCAAGCAGTTTTCTGTACACCAGGAAGCCATTTACTATGCTGGGTGGTAACCATATAACCAGATTATGGAGCCTGGTGCTTTAGTGGGTGATCAAGGCATTCCAATCGGATTGAGCCTGCTTAGGTTTATATCCAAGGGATGGTTGTGGTTTACTCTTCATGTAATGCCACTCAGGGATGAGTGAGGCTGGTCACTGTCATCTTAAATGTCAGGACCAAGTTGCCTAGGCCCAGACTCCTATGCTTCTCATGGGGCAACATAGGATTATATGTTGGATGGAATAGATTTTTCAAAATATCGTCTTAAAAATCCTGGAAAAAAATCCCGAAGTTGTAAAATGTCATCTAATGGAAACCCAGTCTTGGCATGACACACTAGGGTCATCGTGTTTTAGCCTGTGAGGGTCCATAGTGGCTTCCAGTCTGAAAACCAACACATAAGATGTAAAATTCCCGGCCAAATCCCGGTATATCCCAGCTTCCTCCACGATTGTGTCATGTCATCTCAGAGTTGCCTGCACAAATTTTCTGCAGTAACTCTGATAGTGATTAATTTTGCATACAATAGTTCTCAACAGTAGTGATTAAGGCCTGTATAAATTGTATGTATAGTGTAATAGTGTTCTTAAGGCCTGTATATAAAGTGTAAGGTAGTGCAATTGTGATTATGGTTAAAAAATGTTGCACAGAAGTGGAAATGTTGCACAGAAGTGATCTTGTGCCCCCATAACACCTCTATATCTTACCAAAAGGCCCTTCCTCCTTATGCTTAGATTACACCCTCTGCAAACATGGTAAGGAATTTTTTTTCTGGTTAGTCAGGATGCCTCACACTTTCCATAAGTTAGAAATTCAGTGAACTCAAAATGGCCTCAGCCCCTATTATTCCAACTTAAAGAGGTTTTACTGTATATAAAATCTATATCTATATATACAGCATCTTTGTTGTCATTGCAGCTTTGTTGGTGTGTTACTACAAATTACACTACTGTATCAGAACTGTATAGGAAAAGTCTTATTTCAAAGTCTTACCTTTCATTGAAAGTATTGTTTCAATGATGTTATTAAATAGAATTTGTTGTGTGCACTTGATGGGAAAAGGTGGAAGGAGGTAGGGAAGGCCAAGGTGATGGCTGGAAATGGTGAAGGAATGTGTGAGAAAATGAGGTGTGGAAGTTAAGGAAGTAAGAGATGATTAAGATAGAAGGACAAAATGTGAAAATAGATGCATAAGACAGTTATGGCACATTTTGTTTTTTAGCAAGGGAGTCCATGGGAATACTTTGTGTCACAGGTGCACACATAACTGCATGTAAACAGGAAAAGTACAAGTGAAGTTTATATGGATAGTTTTGCACCTGTGAAGCTGAGCCAAGATTTTGAAGGCTCGAATTGTGTGTGAAAGGTTGTGCTGCCCATTTCACTGGATGCTCTGTTTATTAGTTCTATTGTGTGCTTCCTCTTTCCTCTCTTTGGATGATTCTTATCCCATTTTATGATGGGAAGCTTGGTTGGAGGTGATGATGATAGGGTGAGGGGTGTTTAAGTCATCCTATGACTTTCTAGGATAGATGTGTTTGTCTCATTTATTCTTGCCATTAAAATTCTGTATCGCATAATCGTGCTAAGGTTTTAATTAAAACTGTGTGTAATTTGATAAAAATGAATATGTCTCAGTTTCTTAGTGCATACAGGTGTTTGTTTATGGAGTCTTGCTTTCACTGTGGTATTTGGGAGTTGTCTTGCAAAGGCTGGTGTTTTCTTTTATCTGTATTGTTTTCTTGTTAGGTCCAAGGTTATACTGTATCTTGCTTTTCACCTTTAGTTATATTTTATTGCAACAGTTATACAATTGCTTCCCTTGTATCAGAGCATTGACTTTTTATTTTTTTATAGTTGAGTGTGACAGGGTTTAACAATGAATGCCCTCAACTTTTCTTTCATTGATAAAGACAAAATCTGCTTAGGTATATTTTCATTTTAACCTGTATAAAGTGAAATAATGTTAATATGTTTCGGTGTTGGGTATTTTAAAAATATTAGAGAGTAGATTTAAAGAACCATCTGTAACCATTTCTTTATTTCAATCCTCAGATGCAGGACAAGGTGTGGTCACCAGTGCCTCCTAATGGTGGCTGTGGCAGCAAGAGGTCTTGACACTGTTCATTTAGACAAGAAGGACCCATTTACCAGAATCGCATCTCTGTTGTTCCATCATACGGTAAGCAGTAATCTGTACAGCATGTAATAACTACGCTTTTGTACCCCATGCTAACCTGTTGGCCACCACTTGATGACATTACCAGTGCAATAAGCATACACTGCAGTAAACCTTCTGTATTGACTCTATCGGATACATGTATGTGAAGCTACAGAGTGTGGTGAATGTTTTTGGGGTAGCAGATAGAGCCAGGATTCCAGGGGCTTGAATGATGAGTGAATGGAAGCATGACCCATTGGATTGAGCAAACTTAGGCTGTCTGGATATTGTTACTCCTCACCCTGTGCTAGGGAGGGAAAGGAGATCCAGATGATGATGATGATGGCGATAATGATAACCGGCCAGCTGGGGACGACAATGAGCCAATGATCATTTGGCTGGGGCAGGGTGTTTTTAACCCATATTGCTGGTGCAGCATATACGGGTAAAATGGGGTGTTTTTTAAGGTGTTATGACCCATTTATACTTAACCCAGCATGTTTATATTTTATTCACATAAACTACAATATTTCCTCTAACCTCGGAAAGAAACTGGCTCTGTAAGTGGTACATGGTTGGAGGGGGAGTGAGTTGAATAGGAGGTGTTCTGTGTGGTTGGTGAATGTGGGTCTCCGAGGCAAATGCAAGGCAGCATTGCAAGTGGATGTCATGCCACTTGTGAGACAAAGTTTTAAGAGGTGACTTCTGTGCTCTATAGCACATAAAAAACAAGTTACTTCCTAATTTTCAGTTATAAGGACACTTGTTGCACTGTACTGTGGTATGGACATAGCCTACAAGAGCACAATCGCAAGCACTACACTTAGCACTAAATATGCTACATGAGCATAATAGCAGTTAAGGTTATGATGTTCTCCTTATAATTTTTACATTTCCTCACTAATCATATCACTTATTGTCATTTGTTACTACAGAGTCACCTACAAGGTGCTGAAGTAACGTACTGTAATTATGCCAGGTTGTCACATGAGGGAAAAAATGTAGCACTTGACTTCACCAAAGATAGTCACTCATTTGCTTATTTTTCTAACACTAATTACTTGTTATGCACTTACAAAGTAGTTTTATGTCTCTGTAAGTACTCATCTTTGGTCATATAAAACTACAGAATAACAGTCCAAAATAATGCTCGTAGCGAGCATCACTTTCACTTTCGCTGTTGTGTAGTACACAGCAGTGTCACTCACCACTGTCTCCATGCTCATTATTACACAAATTATTTATTTTCTAACATATTGAAACTGGGTATGTACACATTACTGTATATCCTGAAGTGTTTGGAGGTGTGGTACACTCAGAAGCACTCCTACTGTCACTGTCACTTGTGTGTAGCACACTGCATTGTCACTCACCATTGTCTCCTTATTCATTGTTACACTGATTTTATATTTTTATGTACACTAAACCATTATCTTGACCTGTATATACAATGTTTTCTGACTCAGAACCATTCACAGACATGGAAGCACTCTGTCATACAAAGGCCTACCATGCACTTGGCACACATCATCACACATGCAGCAGCTTTAGCCTTTTTTCTCCTCACTTCCACTTCCTCACCCATTGGAGTTGCTGTCAGAGGTGACACTGGATGGGAGGTGGTTTGGTAAACTGAGATATATTGTCTCTATGTTTTACTGTACTGTACAGTACTTATATTTGTGTTAGTTGCATGGATTTTCTAAGTTTTTCATATACTATACAGGTGACTATGAAAACTGGCCTTTACAGAGTATAAAGATTATTTCGTATTAGTCTGAATAACCTTGCCCAAATACACTACAAGTGATGATATCTGGGGCAGGTGGCAGGACAAAGCAGGGAGGGTGGCCATGTGCACTTTGCCACAAGGGTATGGGAAGGAACTCCTTCTGCAGTAGAGAAGTGGGTGCATAAGAGGTGTAGTGGTATTAGAGGTAGACTGTGAGATAATGCAGAGTTCATGTGTGTGGTGTGTTGTGGAGAGCATATAGAGATTGTCAGGTGTGAAAGGATTGATCTTGCTGGTGAGTCTCCTGAGTGTGTGAAAGAATTTTGTCCCATCATTTCTATCATGTTTATGCTGATGACACCCACCTCTGCGTTAAGATGTAAGGTATCAATGACACTAAGACTAAGCTTGAATCTCTATTGTCTGATATTAAGATTTGGATGGCTAGGAGGAAACTTAAGCCAAATGATGGGAAAACTGAGATCATCATCATCATCAGGGGAAACAGAAGGGGTGACGACACTGACAGTGCCCTGGTTTTGAACATTGGCGTGCCACAGCTTCATCCAGTCAGCTCTTTTTGAAATCTATTTATTTCAATTCAAAGTTAAATCGCCAAGAACATATTAATCAAAGTGTCAGAGGGTGTAACTTGCATATCAGAAATCTGTATGCTGTGAGAAAATTCCTGAGTAGACAGTGCCTCTTAACATTGGTCCATGCAGTGGTCTTGTCTCGTGTTGATTATTGTAATTCACTGTGGGTTGGTCTTCCAAATAATATACTAACAAGAGTTCAGTCTGTGTTGAACAGGGCAGCACGGCTTATCTTTGGTCTCCTCCCGAGAACCTCAACTACCCTGTTCCTAAATGAGTTGCATTGGTTACCAGTAAAGGCTAAAATTGAATTTAAACTGTATCTTATTACAGTCAGGGTTCTTAAGTTTGGTGAACTGAAGTATCTTGCTGAATTGTTAAAACTCCCATTGGCATGCCCAGGTGTGATGTTATGCAGTGAAGATGATTCCTTGCATCTTGATGAGCCAGGAGCCATCCACCAGTCATCTTTCTCTGATCGTTCTTTCGTGTATAGAGCCCCTAGATTATATAATAGACTGCCATTGTCCATGAGACAACTCTCTTCTGCTGAATCCTTAAAGAGACAGCTGAAAGCCTTTCTTGTTTGAAAATGCTATGTCCTGAGGAGAGATACTATGACAGATGATTGTAGGGTTTAGTTATTGCCCCTTTCTTTTCCTCTTGTTTTTTTTTTTACTGATGAAGTTTGTATTGTATATGAGAGATGTCACAATTCTTGTAACTGTAAAAATAATGTATACTTGTTTCCAGAGCTAGAGAATTCCCTATGGAAGGACTGGTGCTTTTGAGAAACAAAAGACCAGATTATTACTGTATTATTATTATTATTATCATTATTATTATTATTATTAATTTGGGAGACATGTTATGTACTGGAGGTGAGGCTGGAGCATCTCTTTGGCCAAAGTAAGGAGTGGTTTGAAGAAGTTCAGGGAGCTGTTGCCTCTCCTGACATTGAGAGGGCTCTCCTTCCATGATAAGGGATCTTTGTAGGCAGCATGTGTTAGGAATGCAATGCTGTATGGTAGTGAGACCTTGGCAGTAAAGGAAGAGGATGCTGTATTTGTTGGCTCAAACATACAGAGCTGACAATGATTAGATGGATGTGTAGTGCATCCTTGAATGCAAGGCATAGGGGGGCTAGGTTTACAACTAAAGTATTTAGAGGAAGGATGGGACTAGGGATGTATTGGTGTTGTGATGAGGAGGGGTAGACTGAGATGATAAGGGCTTGTGGAGGGGATGGAGAATGACAGTTTAGTGCAAAAAGTAAGAAAAATGAACATCGATGGTAGGGTTGCGAGAGGCAGACTGAAAAAGACCTGGGACAGGGTCATAGTGTGACCTCAGGAATAAGGGACTGAATAGGAAGGCTGCCAGAGATCAAGCAGGATCGAGAGCTGCCAATAGGTGATCAAGGCCAATTATGCAAGCATGCTGGAACCTCTATAAATGATATGATATGTTATGAATCTCATTATGCCTTTACTTTCTCCACCTCACAGGTAACAACGCCTGAGAATACATAGCAGAATTATCCACCAAACAGACCTAATGGCCATCGACGAGACTCATCAGAAAATATGACTGGAGAAGGTAAGAGTTTTAAGATGTAGTTTTACATTGTCTTGTTTGCACAGTCTTATGGTTCTAGGTTAACAGATGCATCCTGTAGTTTTCCTATAGTTTTTGTCTATTGATGTTATGATTACTGGTATATTTTCAGCATATTCATTTACATAAATGTGGCAAACTGCTTTGTACATTCTCTAAATCATCCAAAGGAAGTTTTGTGTATGGGGAAATTCACCTTACATATAATCGTCTTCCCATCTCTATTCTCCATCACAGGCATGTGGGTAGCATAGTGAAATTAAGTAAGAAAATGGTCAAGTAGGAATGAAAATCAGTTCGGTGTATGGGTTATTGGCCTTCACATTTATTTATCCACCATTCAGTACTCTGAAATGTGAAGACTTGTTTCATGAGTTGTATAACATCTACCACTGAGGTCATGCCCATTGTGATGCAGCATTTATTTCTGTTCATCACATTTTAATTCATCAGCATCAATACCTGTTTTGTTATATATTTTTTGATTTATTATTTTAATACTTTCATTTGCTAAATAATGGTATAAGTTATTACCTTCTTTATTCTTCCATATTTCATCATCATCATCATCATCATCATCATCCAGACCTCCCATCCCACTCTAGGGTGGGGTGAGGAGTAGCAGCGTCCAGACAGCCAGAGTCTGCCCAGTTCAATGGGACACACATTCATTCACTCACCATTCAAGTTTACAGAATCCCAGCTTCATCTGATAGGCCAAAAAATTTCACCACGTTCTGTAGCTTCACGTGTACTTATCCGATAGAGTCAGTCCGGACGCTGCCACTTTAAAAAGGGTTCCAAATCCCTGGTCATGTGCTTCTCTGCACAAAATTCATCCAGCCAGCTTGATCTCTTGTCAGTCCCTTAGCCTCCATATTTACTTCACCTAAATATACTGTTCACTTAAAGGCCAGACTCAGCAGCTGAAGAGAGATGGTTTATGTATTTCATGAATATTTTCCACTGTAAAACCTTAAGTCAGACAGAATGTTCTGTTTAATAGAATGGCAAGTATGTTGAATTACCCTTTACAGTGACTGATAGATATTACTGTATTTTCCAATATGCACTTGTTTTTTTATTTATATATATAATGGCAATAGCATGTACAGCAAAACCTCGATATAAACGGACTTCAAGGGACCGGAATTCGCTTTTATCGGAATTGTGGAGCTACTGGACTAAATTCCTATTTATCAGAAAAAATCTGATAAAGCCAGAAGCAGTCCGTACTGCCTGACCACTTCAGCCATGTTCACCACACTAAGGAAAATAAAAGACATCTTTATCAGTGTACATTATTATACATGTTATACCATTTGATTACTGTAGTGAAGGTATAACACAGTACAGTACCGCAGTGGTTGTCAAAACAGTTTATAAACCAATGGTGTGATCTGGACTAATGTCTGATATATTGGAAAAAGTCTGGGTTAGCAGGGGGAAGTCCGGATGTCGCTTCTATCAGAATTTCACATTTTTCGGCATGGCTTTGGCCCCAATTAGTCCGTTATAGTGAGGTCTTACTGTATTTGTATAACTATTACACAAGTAAAAGCTTAATTTGGTTAGCCATTTTCTTGCCATTACACTAATGGGGGACTTTCAGAGTGTCATCTGCTACCCAGCTAGCGAGCCTAACTCAGTCGTGGGCCCAAAATTGTAACATAACAATCATAGCTATTCTACATGTTTAGGTAAACTTATGAGATTTGCCAAGAGCAGAGACCACTCATCACTGAAATGCTCATTAATAAAAAATATCATACACATGAAAGAATATTTTTGACAGGCTGGTTTGCATTTGCATAAATTGGTCTTCTGTCCAGCAGTCCCTTACACACAGTCAATTCACTAATGAGTTCAGTGGAGTTGGCTTCCATATCTACGTTAGTATCGTATTTCTGAGAAAGTAGTGCTTTATTGAAGCCTGTCATTGCCTTAGTTGTCTGGAATTTAATCTTTACCAAATACCGCTCTATCGGGTACGTTTATGTGAAGCTACAGAACGTGGTGAATATTTTTGGCGTATCCGATAGAGCCTGGATTCCAGGGGCGTGAATGATGAGTGAATGGAAGCATGGCCCACTGGACTGGGCAAATTTGGGCTGTCTGGACATTGCTACTACTCACCCTGCCCTAGGGTTGGAAAGGAGGTCCTGATGATGATGATGATGATGACCAAATGCTGCCACTTGACATTTGTTTGCACACTTTGTGGAGACCGTCCCAAAGTTAGAATAATACATAACTCACTCTTCACTCATTCTTGATGTGGGCGGATGTGTGTAGGGTTCATTAAATAGAAACCAGTGTGGTCAGTGATCACAGCTTTGAGGTCCAACATTTGTTGGATTCCTATGATGTACCTTTATGTATATCCTGTATTATTATTATTCCATCATCCATCATCCAATCCTACATTGCCCCATGAGGAGCGTAGAAGCCTGGGGCTTGGCAGTTGGTCTCGGCATTTAAGATGAGAGTGACCAGCCTCACTCATCCCTGAGTGGCATTACATGAGCAATCAACCCCAACCACCCCTTGGATATAAACCTGCACCGGCTCAATCTGACTGGAGCGCAATAATTACCCACTAATCCACCAGGTGCCAAAATTTTGTTGTATGGTTACTGTATCATCATTTATCATCTGCACTCATGATGATATGTACTGTATTGTAATTATGTACTGTTTACCTTAAATATTGTACCTAGTAATCATTAGTAAAGTATTTGTATTGTGCAAGGGACAGGTCTTAACTGTGCTAGTTGTATGGGATTGGGTTGGCTGTCTGTATTTTAGTGTTCAGTATGTGTTTGGTGTTCGCATTATGTTTGGGTACGCTATTGAAATAAGATATTGATGTAATGTGTAATAACATTTACTATTAGTTGTGTATTGATTTATTATTGTAGTTATGGTAAGGAAGAGAGATTTGTATATCAGGGCGCATCTAGGTAGCATTTGTTTGTGATCTGCTTCCTGGCCACTCAGTGCTCATTCTCAGGTCAGTTCCATATAGGCAGTAGTGACTGACGGTGCCTGGTGAAGCTTCGGACATAGGAGTAGATTGCGGCACTATCGGTGGGTTATAATACTTGACAGAGTTTTTAGTTGTCATGGTAGAGTGTGCTTGATATTTGGTACAATATTTTTACTATTTATTGTTATGCAAGGATACTTCAGGTATGACTGATATAAATCAAATTTCAGTACTCATGCAGCCACCTAGGTTTTTGTTACTAGCACATGGTCCATCAGGAGCCATGGAGGGTCATGGTGTAAGTGAATATTGATTTAGTACCTATATTATTGTTATATAGTGAACATAGAACTAGATCTATATACTTTGGAGATGTATATAACATATAATTCAGAAATTCGTTTATACTGTTGGTGGTGGACTTGCTGTTTAATGCTTGCTAGTGGACTGTACGTTTATATGAATAACTCGTAATATCAGCTCAAGGCAGTTAAAGAATTTTAGAATATCTGAAACATTGAAACTGTATTTATTATAATATGTTATTCCAGGTTGAAACTATGTGAATAAATGTTGCAACTACCCTTTCGTTTCCAGCATAGTTAATGGTATCCTGGTGTACAGGAAACCATTTGGCTTGTCACTCAATGTAGAGTCACCCACAGGCAGAAGGAAAAGGAAAGAATGAAGAAAAGAAAGACAGAAGAGGGAGTGTAAAGTCACCCGTAGGCAGAAGGACAAGGAAAGAATAAAGGAAAGAAAGACAGAAGAGGATGGAAGGATGGAAGAGAGGAAAGGGTAGACACCCGAGAGCAGCACTACATCGAGTGAGTGGATAGTGAGCGCCCCCACCTACCACAATTTATTATTATTGTTATTATTATTACCGGTATTGTTATTATTATTATTATTATTCCTCACCCTGCCCTTTGGTGGGAAAGGAGGTCTGGATGATGATGATGATTATTAATTATTATTATTATTATTATTATCATCACCATTATCATGTCTTTTTATTTTATAGTGTGGTGGGCAACAAACACTCCAACAGTCCTGGCTTGCAGCTCCTATAAACACTTTTGGAGAATGGCCTGGTATCTCCACACTCAGTCTGCTATATATTGTGTCAGGTATGTCTCTATCTGGTAACTTTATCCATTTTTCTATCTATCTGTGTCTATCTATCTGTTGCAAGGCACCTTATTCCTGTAAGGGATGGCCACTAACAAATTGCCTCCATGTTACCCTGTCCTCTTCCCTCCCTCCAGCTCACACCCTTCCTCTCTCTTATCTCTCTCCATTCCATCCCTCCATCTTATCATAGGCCTCCTCCTCCACCTCATTCACGTGTACTCTTCCTGTCAATCTCTCATTCTCTATCCTCTCCACTCCATCTCATCCTTGGTCTCCCTTCCCATCTCACCCACATTCACTCTTCTAGTCAGTCTCTTATTGTCCATCGTCTCCATATCATCCTTGGTCTCCCCCCCCCCCACCTCACATGCATTCTTCTTGTCAGTCACTTATTCTCCATCCTTTCCACTCCATCCCTCTCCTCATTCTTGGTCTCCCCCTCCCCCTCTTCCTTTCCACCTCACTGGTAAACTCTTCTGGTCAGTCTCTCATTCTCCATCCTTTCCACATAGCCAGACCATCTCAGAGTATTTCTCTTAACACTTTCAACCACATCAACACCACAATACTCCTTTACTTCCTCATTTGTCAGTCTGTCTGTTTGTCTGCTTAACACAGCATAAAATAACCATCTCTCCATCTTGACTACTGAGATGTACAGGATAGTAATGCTAGAATATGAAGCATTTAAGTGTGGATGTTTATGAGGTGGAGTCAGGATTCCAGGGGCTTGAATGGTGAGGGAGTGAGTGTGTGGCCCATTCAACTGGATAGGCTTTATTTTCACGTTCTATATAGTTATTTCTGGCTCTGCATTTTACCTCACACCATCCTAGGGTTGGAAAGTAGAACTGGATGATGATGATGATGGTGATGATGATGCAGATGAAGATGATAATGATGATTTATGCACTTCCCTCCTCCAATGACTTTGTTATTTTGCAGAGGACTACAGCCAGCTAGCATCAGAAGTCCTCTGGATCACCAACAACACTCCTGAGTCGTTCTGGTAATGCATTGCACTCATCAACCTCCTGCCACACCAGAGGGTCCTTGTGGAGTACAGGTGGGTGTGGGAGGCTGGGGATTTGTATTTTTTATCTGTCTGTCTATAGTCAGATGCCATAATCCCATACAGGTTGGCTGTTTGTCTTTGGGTTAGTGGTTTTACAGGGAGGGGCACTAACCCTCCACCAACCTACTTGTTGGCATGTAGGGAACATGTATGAATTGGTTATATAGTTACCACCCAGCATTATAAAAGCCAGGAAACCATTAGGCTTGTTTTTCAATATAAATCCGCCTGAAAAGGAAAGAATAAAAATAAAGAGTGACAAAATGGGAAAAATAGAAAGAGAGGAGGACAGACACAGAAAAAATTAATGAAGGTGAAGGAAGAAGTAGGCAGCACTACATCAAGTGAGTGGATGATGGTCACCACCACCTACGTTGTAAATTCTTGCTCTCTTGTTTTTCTTCTTTGCCTCAGCCCTTGTTTTATGTGGGAAATGAAGTTGGACTGATGATAACTCCCCCCTCCCCCAAAAAATACATTGTCACGATGACCTAGAACTGCGGTGAGGGTTGGTCTAATTCAGTAAACATATGGATCCCTTTTGTCCAGTAGAATTACACTTATCACAAGCTCATGTGGCATTTTATCATTGTATAAAGAGACCAAGGATGAGATGGAGGGATGGAGTGGAGAGATATATGGCAGAGGGAGGTGTGTGTTGAAGGGAGGGCAGTGAGATGGCAAGGGACAGGGTGGTATGGAGACAGTTTGTTTGTGGTCACCCCTTACGTTATTAAGGCATCAGGCTATAAATAGATGAATTTCCCATTCAAAGTTCTCTTTGAAGCAACTGTGCTCAGGATTAATACCAATATGTAAAATACTGTATTTTCAGTGACTCCTTACAGTACTCACAAAATTTTTCTCACAGCCCCTCACAACTCATTTTTCCTCAGAATTGGCACTCGTGTCCTAATGTTACCTACAGTCTTATAACCCCAGGCATACTTTTTTTTTTCCTTTATTGGTGTAAATTTCAGTTTTGAATTGTTTGGACTGAGCCTGAGTAGGTTTATATCCAAGGGGTGATTGGGGTTTATTGCTCATGTAATGCCACTGAGGGATGAGTGAGGCTGGTCATTCTCATCTTAAATGTCATGACCAACTTGCCTAGCTCCGGCCTCCTGTGCTGCTCATGGGGCAACACAGGATTAGATGATGTATGTATGTCATAATGTTTTGTTTGTGTGGGTGTCATTCTGACTCACCCACCACACTGTGAAGAGGATCCTGTCAAGATTGAAGATATTTGTACCAGGCCTTTGTGGGTGGTAGGTGGTGGTGACCATTGTCCTCTCACATGAAGTAGTGCTGCCTAATTCTTCCTTCTCTTTCCTATTCTGTCTCAGTGCCTGCCATCCTCATCCTACTTCTTCCTTTCCTTCTTGTCATTTATTACTATTCTTTCTGTTAAGAATAATATAGTATTCTGTCCTTTTTTTCTTAGTCACTGTCTAGTCATCACTAGTTTTCTGTTACTTACCAAATATCCATTTCTATTATAGGTATTATCCTAATGTTTGACATTATTCATTTCTTGTCTTTTGCTTGAGATTTTTGAGTAATTAAGTATTGGTATAAATTTATTTGATTGTGTTGAGTCATTTGCAAGTGAGTTTAAACTTGTAATAATACCAATACTTATTTTGCAATGACTGATTTATGTACTTTTTGAATGACATGAAAAAATGCGGGATTTGACAAGATGGCTGCCTTTGAATTAACCTCCTCTCTGGTGTTCCTGGTTTAGCTTAAGTTTCGCCAATTGTTTATCCGACATTTCTGGTGCCCAGACCCGGGAACCTTTAGATGACGTCTGCTGGAAGGTTTTTAGCCCGGATTAGTTGCCAGAAGAATGGCGAATTCGTTGGAAGACTTGGTAAAGAGGAGAACGGCTGCCAAAGGTTGGTTGACCCGAAGCATTACTGAGTTAAGAGAGTTATTAGATGACGAGTCTACCACTCAAGAGTTATTAGAAGCAGCCGTTAGTGATTTTGATAAGCGGCTAGCAAATTTTGATGATCTTCAGGCAGCAGTGGAGTTAGAATTAGAAGACCCTGCTGAGTTAGAGGAAGACATAGAGAAAGCAGATAAAGTTAGAAGGGAAGCAAGAAAGGTTAGAGCTGAGGCTGCCAAAAGACTCAAGGATGCAACAAATGATAATAGCACTGTATCTACATCTAGTAAAGATAAGTCAGAAGTTAAATTACTCAGACTAGAGCTCCCTAAATTTTCTGGTGAACTGACAGATTGGCAGTCGTTTTGGGACAGATTTGAGGCTTTAGTGGCCAGAGTGAGCTGCCAGTTATCAGCAAATTCAGCTATCTGCAATCATTACTTCAAGGAGAAGCTCTATCAGTCATCCAGGGGATAGCACTTACCACTGCAAACTACACTGTGGCCTGTAATCTCCTCAAAGAAAGATTTGGCCGTCCAGAGAGGATAATATTTGCCCATGTCCAGGGTTTACTAAATGCCACTTTAACACCCAGAGTGAAGGGAACCAGTTACGTCGATTCGTTGTGGAAGCTTCAAGATCAGCTACTGAGGCATGTGAGAAGTTTGGAAGGCCTCGGTATCAACGGTAACCAATACGGTGTGGTGTTGACTCCAGTTATCCTGTCTCGTCTTCCACAAGAAATACGTTTGGAATGGTCGAGGGAAAGTTCCGGACATGAAGGCGACCTGGAGTGGCTCCTCAAGTTTCTGCAGAAGGAGATCCAGCATCGTGAGAGGTCTGAAACTTTCAAGGATCTGTCCGTGGAGGTAGGCAACCCTCAGCGAGAAGTTACCGAAAGGAGGAAGATTGGTTCTGCTTCAGCCCTGCAGACCACATCCAAGGAAGGTTCACTGCAGTGTGTGTTCTGCCAGAAGCTACACAAGTCTGAGAAGTGCTGGCACATCTTAAGGTTGGACAGACATGGTCGAGAGGGGAAGGTTAGACAAGCTGATTTGTGTTTTAAGTGTCTTTCCAGGGGACATGTTTCTAAAGATTGTAAAGGTAAAGTTAAGTGCACTCAGTGTAATGGGTCCCATAATGTTCTCTTCTGCAACAGTGGTAAAACAAATTCTGAGACTCACAATAAATCTTCACTTAAACAAAATTCTAGTCAAAAGTGAGAAGGTCAATCTAATGATTCAGTTAATATTGTTGAACATGTTGATGGAGTGTGTGGTGAAATGCTGAAGCATGGGGGAGAGATAGTAGTCGAATGGATGTGGAAGATGTGCAGATTGGCCTGGGAGGAAGGTAGAGTCCCGGAGGATTGGAAGTCAGGTATAATTATTCCCTTGTACAAAGGAAAAGGGGAAAAAGAAGTGTGTGGTAATCATAGGGGCATTTGTCTTCTTAGTATAATAGGAAAAGTATATGGTAGGATACTTATTGACAGAGTTAGAGAAAGAACAGAGAAATTAGTTGGAGAAGAACAGGGAGGCTTTAGAAAGGGAAGAGGTTGTGTAGATCAGATATTCATTCTCAGATCTTTAGTGGAAAAGTTTCTAGAGAAGGGAAAGAAGTTGTATGCGGCTTTCATGGATTTGGAGAAAGCATATGACAGGGTGGATAGACTAGGATTGTGGAAAGTGTTAAGAATATATGGAATAGATGGGAAGTTGTTGAATGCTGTGAAGAGTATGTACGATGGTGCGAAGGCTGCAGTGCGTGTGGATGGTGAACTAAGTGAATTTTTCTCTTTGAAAGTTGGGTTGAAACAGGGATGTGTCATGTCTCCATGGTTGTTCAATCTGTACATGGATGGGGTAATAAAAGAGGTACAAGGTAGGGTAGTCGATGTTGGAGTGGCCCTGGTGAGAGAGGATAGTGTTTGGAAACTCCCTGTACTGTTGTTTGCAGATGATACCGTGTTGTTGAGTGAAGACGAAGGGGAGCTGCAAGGCTTGGTGGATGAGTTTGAGAGAGTGTGTAAGAAACGGAATCTAAAGGTGAATGTAGGGAAGAGTAAAGTGATGGTCTTTGAGAGAGGTGAAGTCAGTGAATGTACAGCGAGGTTGGATGGTGAGGAATTGGAAAATGTGAGTACGTTTAAGTACTTGGGTAGTGTGATGAGTAAGGATGGAGGTTTGGAGGGTGAAGTGCTTGAAAGGGTACAGCAGGGAAGAAAGGTTGCTGGTTCTTTGAAAGCAGTGATAAGAAACAGGGAAGTGAGCATGGAAGTGAAAAAGTTACTACATGACAGTATTGTGATACCAACTCTAACGTACGGAAGTGAAGCTTGGACGTTGTTGGAAGGACACAAGTCAAGAGTGAGAGCCGTGGAAATGAGTTATTTAAGAGGAGCCTGTGGAGTCACATGGAGAGACAGGCTGACGAATGAGGATATAAAGGAGCGTTGTGGTGTTGATGTGGATGTGATAGGAAGCGTTATGAGGAACACACTGAGGTGGTTTGGCCATGTGGAGAGGATGGAGGGTCAAAGACTGACGAAGAGAGTGTATGTGAGTGAGGTGGAGGGGGAAAGAGGGAGGGGGAGGCCGAGGATGAGATGGAGAGATGGGGTGGAGAGGTATATGAGAGAGGGGGGTGTGAGTTGGGAGCAGGGGAGTGAAATGGCGGGGGACAGGGCGACTTGGAGGCGATTTGTTTGTGGCCACCCCAAACGGGATTGAGGCGTCTGGCAATAGATAGATAGATAGATAGATGTTGGTATTTCTCATGATCGAAGAATGAAAAAGTCTACTGTTTTGCAGACAGCCAAAGTCAAAGTTTGTTCAAGTAGTGGTAAGTCTGTTTTGGCCACTGTTATGTTTGATTTAGGATCAGATACCACCTACATAAGTCATAATTTTGTCAGAAGGGTTAAACCTAAATGGATCACTTCAAAATACACCTCCTACTCTGCTTTTGGTAATCAGAAATCACAAGACAGTAAAGAAAGGAATGTGTATGACTTGAATTTAGTTGACATTGAGGGTAATAACCATTCTATACTTGCAGTTGAAGTTATGTCTCTTTGTCCTCCTTTGCGACGTCAGAGGCTGCCTGATGATGTTATGCAGTCTCTTTCACAGCTACAGTTGGCTGAGGACTATGGACGTGACCGTGACCTCACTTCAGATATGTTGGTTGGTGTTGATAATTATTGGAAATTCGTTTCGGTTGATAATGTTGTCAGATTTGATGACTTAGTGGCCCATGAATCAGTATTTGGTTGGATTTTGTCTGGTTCATGTTTGAGCGGCCATGTGGAGAGTGTATCTCATCAAATGCTATGTATCAATGCAACCAAAAATGTCAATGAGTCAGATTTGCATAAGTTGTGGAGTCTTGAAAGTGTGGGTATTTATACTGAGAAAGATAAACCACCTAAAGACCCTGTTTTGGACAAATTTGAGGACACAATTAAGTATGTTGATGACAGGTATGAGGTTGCTTTGCCTTGGATAAGTGATGAGGTAAAATTAAGTCTACTAAATAATGAGAAACATGCTAGAAAGAGATTGTCTGTACTGAACTATAAATTTGACAAAAACCCTGATCTGAATGAAGAATATGACAATGTATTTAAGAGTTATGAGCAGGATAATATTATTGTTGAGGTTCCTTTCTCTGAGTTAGACAGTCCTTATCCCACTTACTATATGCCACATAGACCAGTAATTAGAGACAGTGTTTCCTCTAAAGCAAGGCCTGTTTTTGATGCTTCTGCAGCAGGACCTAATGGTGTTTCACTGAATGATTGTTTGGAATCTGGTCCCTCATTAATTCCTGATCTTGTAGAATTTTTAATAAGATTCAGAAGATGGAATATTGCCTTGACAGCAGACATTACTAAAGCCTTTTTGCAGATAAAAGTACAACGCCCTGATCAAGATGTTCACCGTTTTTTGTGGCAATGTGGTGACATAGTTCGTGTGATGAGATTTGTGAGGGTGCCCTTTGGTAACACTAGTAGTCCATTTTTATTGAATGCCACTATCAAACACCATTTAGACTCTTACCATAATTCTGTCACAGTACAAGAACTTAAGGAAAATTTATATGTTGATGATTGGCTTTCAGGAGCAGATACTGTAGAAGAAGCCTGCAAAATGTTTAGTGAAGCTAAAAGTATATTGTTCGATGCAGGCATGACTTCATCCAAATGGCACACTAACAATGATTTTTTGATTAATCAGCATGAACAGTTTGAACATGAGGTTGGTGTAACAAAATTGTTAGGAATGTACTGGAATCCCTCAGAAGATGTGTTTTCCTTTAAGGGTCTCAACTTGGATAATAAGTTTGATTTAAATTTCACTAAAAGAAATGTATCAAGTTTCATTGCTAGACTGTTTGATCCTCTCGGCTTAATTAGTCCTTTCACTATGTATGCTAAAAATTTGTTTCAAGAGATTTGGCGTCTAGGACTTGGCTGGGATGAAATTTTGCCTCATGAGTTGCAATATAAGTTTCAGTGCTGGATTAACAGCATTCAGTTAATTAAGAATTTTGAGATTGGCAGATGCTATTTTCCAGGCCTATCTTTGAATTCAGTAACTGGCTTGGAAGTTCATGCTTTTAGTGATTCCTCTGAGAAAGGATATGGCTCTTGTATTTACTTGCGGATTCCTAAATCAGATAATCAATTTAATGTTTCCTTTGTTATGTCTAGAGCAAAAGTTGCTCCTATCAAGCGGGTTACCTTGCCACGGTTGGAATTACTTGGAGCTCTGTTAAGTGCTCGTCTCATTAACTTTGTGAAATCTGCCCTACATCTGAGTGATGATGTTAAGCTAATTTGCGCAGTGGCAGTCTCGTAACCAATGAGGTCTTGCCTAAGTGACGTATTTGTTGCTGCTGTAAAGCTCAAATTAGGAAAAGTTTCAATACCATCTCAGCACTTCTGCGGCACCTCGGTTTGGGTTACCTTTCCTAGAAGGGTAGTCAAGTCGTACCCCACCTGCTCGTGGTGACCTCTCAGACACCCTGTTTTTTTGTTTTTTTTTTCATTTCTGTTTTTTGTGCTTTTTTTCCTTCGGTTTTCTTTTTTCCTCCTAAATTAGGGTGACACAAACGGGGGCGACGCTGCCCGGGTTTTTCCCAGGTAGTATTGTATATACATTTTGCTGTTGTTGTCATTTTTGTTTTTTTTGTTCTCCTTTATCATGAGTAAACAACACCAGTGCCCTCGCTGCAGTAGGTCTGTAGCAAAAAGTGCACAAGCACTGAAGTGCGCCTACTGCAGCGAGTGGATTCATATAGCTTGTGAAAATTTGGATGCAGGCGACTATCCATTCATGAAGAGGAGCCACCAGCTGGGCTTTCGCTGGCTGTGTAGCCAGTGTGTTGCACCAGCAGACGAGGTCTTGGCTGGTGGAGGAAGTAGTACCAAGAAGGAGTATGAAGATAAAGTTATTGGGCCAATCTTTCAAGCAATCAGAGACGTATCAAATAGACTGGAGGCACTAGAGACCAAGGTCTCATCACCCATGGCGGTCACACAAGATCAGGCCAAGTCATTTGCGGATGCTGTTCGTGGGTCTCTCGTGGGGGGAGGGAAGGATCTGCCTGGGGGCGTGATTGAGATCAGTGCTCATGGCCAGAAAAAAGCCATTCATAGTCAGCATGTACTGATTGTGAAACCAGAGAGTGGCGCTAGTGCCCTGACAAATCAGATGGGACCAGAAGACATCAGAGGCGTACTTAACTCGGTACCGGTTGACAGCTGCCTTAAGACCAAGGCTGGTGGGCTGGTAATGAAGTTTCCGTCAGCTGAGGCCAAGGGGGAAGCAACTGGGGTGTTGACTGATCATTTTGGCTCTGATGGCACTTTTTGCATATCAGAGCCAAAGAAAATGTTGCCTAAAATGACCGTGACAGGCCTTTCCTCTTCCTTGGATGACTCTGACATCATCCCAAATATTCTGAGAAAAAACAATAAAATTAAGATGCTCGTTGATCGAGGTTGTACCCTCAACCTTCTCTTCACAAGAACAAGGAATGACACCAAAACTGCTGTCTTGAAGATGTTGCCAGAGGTGAGATCCTCCATTGTAGAACAGGGCAATTACATCTATGTGGATCTTACAAGATGCCGCGCTTTCAGTAGATTCTGGGTTACACAGTGTCATCACTGCCAAGGCTTTGGTCATACATTTGAGAGATGTTCTAGGAAAAATGATGAACCTAAGTGTGTCTTTTGTGCTGGAGCCCATAAATCTAAGGACTGTAGTAACAGAAATTCTCCCAAATGCATCAACTGCTCCTCTTTAAGACATCAAGATGCTAATTCAAAGTCACAGGTGGTTGCCCATTTTGCTTCAAGTAGAGAATGTCCAATTATGATTTCTTGGATAAAAAAGACAGGTTAGAGACAGGACGATAATTTGTCATGCTCTCGACATCAAGGCCAGGTTTCTTAATTAGGGGCCTAAGCAAAGCACGTTTCTCAGACTGCACAAAATTACTTTCCAAGAAGCATCTATTTATTATGTTGCAGATAAAGTCTGCAGCGTGCTCATACACATCAGGCAGTTGTGACATGTTACATGGATCGAGTGAGCAAAATGTTTTGTTAAGTTCTCTTATGTAACATTTGACTTTGTTTACATCCAGCGAAGGAAATGTCGAAAGCAAATGATCCCCGGTGCACTGTGGCTGGAAGTCAACTGAGTATGCTTCACTAGGAGAACTTCTGTCTAAATCACTTCTTATGCAAGATATCTTACTTGTAAAAAATAAAGCAAAATCAGAAGCCAATTGGGCATCAGATACAGAAGTTGGTTTAACAATTACATTCCTCCGACCAACCAAATTGTTCACAACTGCAGACAGTTTTTTTTTTATCACCACCACATGAATCAACTTTATTTTGATAATACCTAGCCTTTTGGGCTTTTTCAGTGTGAATGACTGCTCTTCTTGCAAAAACATAACGCAAACGAGTTACTTCGGTCCGCTGCAAGCACCATTCATGTTCTGCCCTTCTACGTTGTCTACGCAAAGTATTAATGGATGGACCATACCATGGAGAATTATCACGTACAGTGATTGTTTTTACTACGTCAGGACAATAATGGTCAAAAATTTACCTGAGCTCGTTGTTGTAAATATCAACCAATTCACCAGAAGAAAGACTGGAAGAATCGATGGAGTTTAAACGTTGATCAATTTCAAAACACATCAACTGGCGGTCAACATTGTTGTAATTTCTGAACCTGATGACCTTTTTATATGAAGGGGATTTCGGGACATCAAAACTAAGAGTGATCAGAGCATGATCAGAGATGAGGGGGTCAAATGAGTCAACCTCCACATCTGATACACGCCTGCAACCAACAGGGGACAAGATCAAGTCAAGGACATGTCCTGAGACATGAGTTGGATTACTCACATGATTGAAAAAATTGTTCTGGGTGATCAACTCAAGGAATTCTGAAGAAAATGGTTTTGACTCTGGACTGTCAACCCAATAATTGAAATCACCACAAACAAGAAGTCCTCCAGGTCTAAGAGAAAACCCTTCAAGAAACTGCCCAAACTCCTCCATAAAACCTCGATCTCTGCCCGGATGACCTGATCGATAGACAATTGCAATTCTAATGGTATTTTGATGGAAATTTATTGATACTTCCATAAATTCAAATGATGATGGGGTCAGATCTGAGTCAATGAGAGAGACGTTTGCAAGTGCTGCCGAGTAGATGAGAGCTACACCTCCTCCTGGATAGTCAGCAGCAGGCCTGGGAATACTAATAATAGAATGTGTCTTAGGCAAAGCATTACGAATAATATCGATATCAGACTCATACAACCAGGTTTCAGTCAAGCACAATATGTCAAGCTCTTGCTGATTTAGAGTTTCATTAATATAGTCTATCTTATTATGGATAGAACGAATATTTAAAAGACCCATCCTTAACTGGTTCAAGAGGGACGTAGTCAGTTTTTTGAATGGTCAAAATTGGTGTTTTCAATCAATCTATTCCTATGAGAAATCATGAATGGACAGTCTCTACTTGATGCAAAATGGGCAACCACCTGTGACTTTGAATTAGCATCTTGATGTCTTAAAGAGGAGCAGTTGATGCATTTGGGAGAATTTCTGTTACTACAGTCCTTAGATTTATTCTTGTAATTGTAAAAATAATGTATGTGTGTCGAGCGCTAGTGAATTCCCAAAAGGAAGAACTGGCGCTTTTGAGAAACAAAAGGCCAGATTATTATTATTATTATTATTATTAATTTGTTGGACAGATTCTAAGATTGCTTTGCCTTGGATTAAGGGGAATCCTGCTAAGTGGAAAATGTTTGTTGCCAATAGAGTAACAGAAATCCAGGCTTTAACATCTCCAAGTAACTGGTTCCATTGCCCTGGTGCAGATAATCCTGCTGATTTGCTTACTCGAGGTGTGACTGGTGATCAACTAATTTCAAATGACTTGTGGCTTCAAGGTCCAAAATGGTTATCTGATTCCTCAATGAACTTGTTTACTGAGATTATTGATGAGTATGAGACAAATGATGTTGATTTTCCCTGTGAAGAATTCAGGGGAGAAGGCCTGGTTATGACTATTGTTAAGGAAGCCACAGCTGCCTTTGATTTTAATAAATGGAATGATTTTACCAAGATCATGAATATTACTGCATGGGTTTTGAGATTCATTAACAATTCTAAACCCAATAGTACTAAATTTTCAGGTCCTCTCACTTATAATGAATTGAGTAAAGCAAAGGACAAAATTTTCATCTGTGTTCAGAAAAGAATTTTATGAGAAAGAAAGAAATGCTTTGTCACTAGGTAAACCACTCCCTAGAAATTCTTCACTGAGGAACCTTGATCCATTTTTAGATTCTGATGGATTGCTCAGAATTAAAGGTAGATTACAGAATTCTGACTTGAGTTATGACAGCAAACACCCAATAATTATACCAAATTGTCATGTGGCCAAACTCATAATTCTGTTTCAACATAAATTTTTGAAGCATGCTGGTGTTCACACGCTTATGTCAACTGTTAGAAATTCTTAGTGGATAATTGGATTAAGAAGACTTGCTAAAAGAGTTTGAAAAGAGTGTGTAGCTTGCAAAAGGTTTGACTCAAGGCCTTGTAACCAACCAGCACCCCCTTTGCCAGAATTGAGAGTTAAATCTACATTCCCTTTTGCTATAGCTGGATTAGATTTTGCTGGCCCATTATTTGCAGTTGATAGTCCTTCAAATAAATTGTATATTTTATTATTCACCTGTGCTGTCACAAGATCTATCCACTTAGAATTGACAGACTCACTTTCAGTACCTGATTGTCTGTTGGCCATAAGGAGATTCTCCGCAAGGTGAGGTCTCCCTTCAGTGATTTACTCTGACAGTGCCAAAACCTTTATAAGTGTAGCAAGTAAGCTTCAGCAGTATTTTAGTCTACGTATTAAGCCCTGAATGGAAATTCATCGCTCCCAGGTCCCCATGGTGGGGAGGTTGGTGGGAACGGCTTGTGAGGTCTGTTAAATCAGCTCTTAAGAAATCTCTTGGCACTAAATGCTTGACTAAATGTGAACTTGAGACAACTTTGGTTGAAGTAGAAGCTTGTGTCAATTCTAGACCTCTTACATATGTCAATGAAGAACCAGATGTTGCTGACCCCTTGACACCCTCACATTTTCTAATTGGTCGAGTTGCGGGATTTCAGCCTCATGTTTCTGATAAACCTTTGGATATAAGTAACAAAAATTTAAGTGAAAGAGAAATTGTTCGTAAGAGACAACTCGACCAATTCTGGAAAATGTGGAGTGATGATTACTTAAAGAATTTGCCTCCTACTGTGAAGGGATTAAAGGCTAATTATAACCTGAAGAGGGGTTCTGTAGTTTTAATTAGGGAAAATAATGTCCCTAGAATGAATTGGCCTCTGGGCATAATTACTGATTTATTTCCTGGCAGGGATGGTGCAGTAAGATGTGTAAAGGTACAAACTGCCAAGGGTATATTGTGTAGACCTGTTCAGAAGTTACATGACTTAGAGATTTTTTATGACATAAATTGTGATGATGATTTAAATTCACCAGCTACTCAATAAAACTTTGCCCAAAACAGGGATGAAAACAATGTTGAAGTGGCTGATGATGATGATGAAACTGAAAGTCATGAACAGGTGCAGGTATCTAGAAGAGGGCGTATGATAAAGCCTCGTACAGTACTGGATTTGTGATTTATAAACTATAGCTTTGGGAAAGAGGATAATTTTGTAGTTTTGTAATTTGTGGAACTGAAGAATAGTTCATTTTCTTTAACATAAAATACTGTAGTTTTCTAATTTGCTCAACTTTGGATAGGAGCTAAAGTGCTCCTATGGTGGGGAGTATGTTAAGAATAATATAGTATTCTGTCCTTTTTTTCTTGGTCACTGTCTAGTCATCACTAGTTTTCTGTTACTTACCAAATATCCATTTCTATTATAGGTATTATCCTAATGTTTGACATTATTCATTTCTTGTCTTTTGCTTGAGATTTTTGAGTAATTAAGTATTGGTATAATTACCCCTGTAATGCCACAAGAAGAGTAGGCTTGTTGTTTTCCCTAAATTTTTCAGTATGGTACCCTAACCCAGGGCTCTTGCACCTCATAAGGGATAATTTGGAGCTGGTTGTGCCATTTATCAGTAACAGTTTTCCAGTCTTCAACATGACCATTATTTTTTCCACCACTCATCCCACAGCTCACCCAGCATTGCCAAGCCTTTCCACATTGGCCACCTGTGCTCCACCATCAACGGCACATCCTGGCCTGCCTCCACTCAGCCCTGGGCCACCATGTCAACTGCATCAACCACCTGGGTGACTGGGCCACCATGTCAACTGCATCAACCACCTGGGTGACTGGGCCACACAGTTTGGTCTCCTCCAATATGGGTAAGACTCAGGCACAACTATACTCCTTCAGTACATTTTTTGTCTTGCATCTTTCATGCAGTTTTATTCAGCTCAGGAGAGACTTTTGGACTGGTGGGGTTATAAATTTGCTTCATTAACATGTTCAGTACCAGAGGGCCTTTCCAAACGGTATATATATATTTTTTTTAATGCAAGCAAGAAAGAACCAAGGGCCGGAAGCCTGGAAGATTGTAAGATTGTCCCCTCCTAGAAGAAAAAACAAAAACAAGTTAACAGAGAGCCAAATTCAAGATCCATTCATTTTGAGATGTCGACACAATGTGTTTGAAAGACTGGAGGTCATAGGCAGTAGGAAGTACAGACAGAGGGAGACAGTTCCAGAGTTGTTAGGTCATTAGCTAGAATAATAGAAAAAATGATGGAGAATGAATTGGTGATGTGGGTTGGATAAGGAGAGGGGCTCTGAGATGGTGCGTACATGTGGACAGAGTGCTGGAAGGTAGAGTGAGAAGGAGAGCATGAACCCCTGCCACACTGATTGCTTGTAAGATAGGTTACCTCCTCTGAATCATTGTTTTATAGCCAGTGTAAACTGTACCTCATACCAGACTTGCAGCTGGGCCCGTGCAGACCTTCATTGTACCTTATATGAAGTTTGTAGTTTAGCAAGGGTTAATCCCTTTCAGTATGGTGATAGGATTTTTTTTATAGATGATTTACAGTTCTGTATGTCTATCTATCTATCTATCAATAGCCCAGTGCCCTAATCCCAGAAAGGATGGTCCCACATGAAATGCCTCCAAGTTGCTCTGTCACCCACCATTTGACTGCCCTCCCCCCTAGCTCACTCCCCCCTCCCTTATATACCTCTCAACTTCATCCCTCCACCTCATCCTTGGACTCTCCCTCCCTCCATCACACCTGCATACACTCTCTTAGTCATTCAGTCTCCATTCTCTCCATATGTCCAGACCACCTCAGTGTATTTCTCAGTGTAGTATGGTGATAGGATTTTTTAGAGATGATTTACAATTTTGTATGTGCTTCCACATTTAAGGCAGCTAGTTCATAGTGCATTTTTCTTCATGTATAATATATCTTTTATTTCTTTTAATGCAAGGAAGAAGGAACCAGAGGCTTGAAGTGGGCAAATTTGTTCCCTCCAAGAAAAATGAAAACAAGATACCAGTAATAGACCAATTCAAGATGCCTTCATTATATACTAAATTTCATCCTAGTTTACTCCACCTACCATTAGACAAAACTGTTACTTATGTAAAGTAGTAGCATTTCTCTATAGTATTGGCTATCTGTCTTTCTACTGCCAGATGCCATAATCCCGTAAGGGGTGGCCATTTGACATTGAGTTAGTTGTTTTACGAGGAGGGACACTAACCCTCCACCAACCCACTTGTTGACACGTAGGGAGCACGTATGGTTTGGTTATATGGTTACCACCCAGCGTTGTAAATGGTTTCTTGGCTTACAGGAAACCATTAGGCTTGTCACTCAATGTAAAGCCACCTGTAAAGGAGAGAAAAGCAATAAGAAGTGACAGGAAAGATGGGAGAAATAGGAAGAGAGGAGGGCAGGCACAGAAAAAGAATGATAAAGGCTACGGAAGAAGTAAGCAGCACTACATCAAGTGAGTAGGTGATGGTACATTCATATAATTTCCCTTAAAACAAGACAGTGCATCTGGTATGTTTCCAACTTTTTGTTTTTTTTACTGATGTGTTCATAAGTGAGATGTATAAATATCCCCACCATGTTATATTTCAGAAATGATGCACAAAACCTGAGAGTGACCTGGAGGAAGATGCCATCAGGAAGCTGTACAGTGTTATGTTTGGGCCAACCAGCAGGCCAAGGCAGACCTCCTGGTTGAGGTACGGGAGGTGATAATGCTGAACCGGGTGAGTGAATGTCAGGTCTGTCATATCAGAGTGTTTTGCAGCTCGTCACATTATCTGTACGGTACCAGGTATCTATATTTAACTCTCTCATGGCTGTGGATGTCTAGTATTCTATCCCTCATCCCATACCACTCTTATAACCAATTTCTTTTGATTCTGTTTAAGTTTCTTGCTGCAGCCATTTAGTTTTTACTAGTTTTCACTTTTCCTGTTGCAGTATAATATTGACTTGGTGAAATATTATTAGCCCATTTAATATGTTGACCTCCATCTTTTTGTACTCCTGTTTCTGTTTGATGGTTTGATTCAGTTTAGGAGTGATATTGCAGGCTGGAGGGATTGAACATACCCTTTGTTAACTGTTTCACTCCTAAAGATTTTTTAAGGTGACTAAAACCATACCATAGTTGCATGAGTGAACTAAAAGACAATATCAGCATATTGAAGTTCTTCTTTGTCTGTCTATCTATCTATCTGTCTGTCTATAGCCAGATGCCACAATCCAGTAAGGGGTGGCTTTTTGTCTTTGAGCTCATTGTTTTACGGGGAGGGGCACTAACCCTCCACCAACCCACTTGTTGACATGTAGGGAAAACGTATAGGTTAGTTGTGTGGTTACCACCCAGCGTTGTAAATGGTTTCCTGGCTTACAGGGAACCATTAGGCTTGTCACTCAATGTAAAGCCACCTGAAAAGGAAAGAAGAGTAATAAAAAGTGACAAGGGAAACCTGATGGAGTGGAAGAGTTTAATGGTTGCTGCTTAACACACATCATCTGCCTCAATGTTGATTGTGTAGTCATTTACTGTAGTCGTAAATATGTTCAGGTCATAAGTTTGATATTACCATTGGACTTGCAGAGACATGGGAGTGAAGCTGCAGTACGTCCACTGTCGCCTGGTGAGCCTGGAGAGGGAGTGTGGCCTGGTGCATAACCCTGATCTCACCCCGACCCCCACCCTCCTCACAGACACCCCAGTGGCATTGCCTGTACAAGACTTGGCAGGTTAGCATTAGAAATAGATAACCTAGACTTACCTAACATATCCTATCCAGTCCAAACATTAGCTAACCTAATCTCACCTTTATAACCCTATCCCACTCTATGCTAACCTGTTGAATCTAATCTGGTCCATCCTACCCTAATTTAACCCAGAGCTTCCTAATCTATTGTAACCCAGATCATGTATGTTTTAATATTATGTACTCTAATAACCTCATCTGACATATATGAATCTAACCTAAGCATTATCCTAACATTAATTCTTACAGAAAATGGGGTGGGAAGGATCCAAATGCAAGAAAATAGAGTAATGAAAGTAGAACTGTCAACAAAAACAAAGTAAATATGTTTTCTTACCCTAAAAGCTTTCCTGAGTTGCCTAACAGTACTTTAAATATTGCATGAACAGTTCCTCTGCTAGGGATAAAACCAAATTGTCTCTTATTAATGATAAGTCTCCTTGCTCATGCAGACCAAAATTCTTTCCAACAGCAACCTCAATTAAGAGCATCACCCTTCCCCTCGTAAACATGCACAGTATCACTGCTACATCACCAGATGCTTTCAGCATTTCATCTGCTACACCATACACACCCACAGTTTTCCCTGTTACCATTTTACCAGTTGCATTAGTGCAGTCTTAAGATGTGTCATTGGTGAAATAGCATCAGATTCAGTTAGTCATTATGCCATGCTTCCTCTTAAATGCATGCCCATACCGAGGCTGGCCGTGGTAGTGCTGATAATATGTTCTGTGGATTGGAAGCTATAGCAGGTATCCTATCTATCAACCTGTCTGTGTACTCTGGCCTCCTCGCTCTTTTTCTGTTATGAGAAGGACCAGCAGCTTTTTGCTCACTACTAGAGTCACTCATGTTCTCGAGACAATGAGAAAAAACACCAAAACAGCTCTGGAAACAGCCAGTTAATCCAGGCAGTGTTCTAGGCCGGCTGGTAAACAAAAAACTGCGTCACGTTGCGACAGATTCCCAGATCACAGTTGCCAATATCTTGCTGAGCTCTCTGCCTTGCCCATGTTCTGTACATTATGCCTAACTTACCCTTAAAATCATCCAATTTTATGCTGAAATATTCCTTTATGTTAGAATAATGGTACAATAATTAATAATGCTATAAAAAAAAAATGCATGACTGTGAGCATAAAGAAATGCTAGTATCTAGGAACACCAGACAGCACGTTGTTGGGAGGCACTTGGTACATGCTGTGACCAGCATGAAGGCTTGTTGATGCACTGAGGTGAAGCGGGCAGTGAGACCATGTTACAGAAAGGGAATTTGGACCCTAATTCTAGTTGCTTTCTGTACCTCATGATTGCTTTCCAGATCAAAGAGGATTTGGGCTACATGTGGTATACTTAACTCAGTTTCGCTTGCAGTGGCGTTCGGTACACTATGTTATTAGGGGCCTCATATACAGTTGTAGAGTTGTTATGGGCTGGTAAAGTTATAAGGTGGTGTGGAGGAGGGCAGGCCAGAGATAAGACACTTAGGGTGAAACAGAAGACAGATGAGGTAGACAGTGGTATGGTGTAGGTTTGGTTATTCGATGGTTGCAGACAAATCCACTTGACCAGTTCAGTGGAAGTTGGTAGGCCTTGAGTCCACCTCTCCAAATGTATTTCCTACTGTCTTCCTATGTCATTATTTCCTACTGTCTTCCTCTGCCTGTATTTCCTACTGTTTTCCTCTGTCTGTATTTCCTACTGTCTTCCTCTGTCTGTATTTCCTACTGTCCTCCACTGTCTTCATTTCCTACTGTCTTCCTCTATATATCCTACTATATTCCTCTTTCTGTATTTCCTACTGTCTTCCTGTGTCTGTATTTCCTGTTGTCTCCCTCTGTGTTTTTCCTACTGTCTTCCTCTATATATATTTCCTACTGTCTTCCTCTGTCTGTACTTCCTACTGTCTACCTCTGTCTATATTTTCTACTGTCTTCTCCTGTCTTTATTTCTAACTGTCATCCTTTGTCTTTATTTCCTATTGTCTTCCCCTGTATTTATTTCTAACTGTCTTCCTCAGTCTGTATCTCCTACTGTCTTCCTGTCTGTATTTTCTACTGTCTGTCCTTCAAATGTAGGGCCAGCAATAACCAAGCCACTAAGTTTACAAGGGCTGGCTGTTGATGATATTGTGTTTCCCATCCACAGTGGCACCAGCAACAGGGCCTTGAAGCAGCTGCCAGTCCAGTCCATGCCCCAGAATGTTGGCTAGGCCAGGCTGGTGCTGTTTGTGGCAGTGCGACATACAAACTGGCTGCTGGTGTGACTATCTTGGAAGTCATGCCACTCAGGGAGATATGATGAACACTGCCACTTCTCCCCTATGCTCATTTTTTAAGGTTAGTCTTCAGTTGGCCCTTGCCAGCAGTGTCCAACATCAGCCTATCTACCTATCTATCTATAGCCCGTAATCCAACAAAGGGAGGCTGCAGATAAAATGCCTCCAAGTTGCTCTGTAACCCACCATTTGATTGCCCTCCCCCCAACTCACTCCCCACACCTAGCATCAGTAAGGATGTAATAAGCTGGTTTTGGCACTCAGTTTAACTCCAGTCTTCACTAAATATTTCCTGCACCATGGCCAGTTTTATTATGGTGGTTAAGAGGCAGCATGGTTTAATTGGATTGATTTAAATGTTGGGAGTGAGCAGCCTAGCCTCGGGTACCTACACTCCTGTTGGGGCAAAGGAGGATTGAAGTGTACCAAGAAATAATTTCTTCATTACTGATTAACTGATTACTGAGAATACTGTAGTGGTAATAATAGTAGCATTAGTAATAGTAGTAGTAATAATTGTGATGGTTGTAGTAGTAGTAATAGTAGTAGTAGCTGTTGTGATGGTTGTAGCCGTAGTCGTATAGAGAGACATTGATGTTTAATTTATACAGGCATGGTAAACAGCCATGAGCGGAAATTCTGTTATTCCACCACTTTAAGTTTCCTGCTTAAATTCTCCTAATATTCCATTGCATCTACTCCCACTGTAATTTCTCCTGTTTTTCCACTGCATCTACTAAATTTTTCTCTTATTTCAGTGCATTCACTCCCATTGCAAGTTCTGTTGTTTCACTGCATTTACCAAATTCAATAATTAACTGTATCATCTACTCCCATGAAAAGTTCTTATCACTGCATCATTTACTCCTAAAATGAGTTATAATATTTTGCTGCATCTGCTAAATTCTAGTATTTCACTGCCTCTTCATCCATTATAAGTTCTTTAGTGCTATATTCTGTTAATGTTTCACCATGTAAACTTCCAGTTAGTAATTTCTACAGCTATGATACATTCATTTCTTAGGTCTTTAATACATCATAACAGAGAGAGTCATCAGTGGGCAGAGAAAGATGTCAAGCCTCTCTCAGCTTAGTAATATTCCCCAGGAGTAAGATTGAGCAGGAGAGGAGAATGAATAGTAGTAGTAGTTGTGGAATATTTGGAGGAAATTTAGTCATTGTCATATGTCATTTTTTATTTTTACATTCGTTTTTGCTGTTAAGTCCACTGTAAACTGAAGAAAAATCCATTGTCTCCTTGTGAGGAGAAAATGTAATGGTTGTTCATTTGTAAGCCATCCCTTGTGCAGGGGTTCCCAGGAGTGGGCAAAACCTCAGAGATGATGATGATGATGTTTGGTGGATTGATGATGCATGTTCATGTCATTACCTTCAGACAGTTTTATTCAGCTGAGGAGATTTTGTGAGCTGGAGTAGTTGAGTAGAACTTTCCTTAACCCATTCCATACGAGAGAGATTTCTTCAAGGTGAAGGTGGCAAGAATGGACTAAAAAGGTGTCACCAGAATGATGATGATGGTGGTGGTAAATTGTCGAATTTAAATTGATTATGATGGTAAACATCAATGAAGATGAATCATGTTGGACTTAAATTGACAATGATGATGATGAGGAGTTACAGTGGACTTAGTAGTAAAAAAAAAAAAAAAAAAAAAGAAAAAAAAAAAAAAAGAAAGAGAGATATGCTATATTGTCATTGGCGAGTAAACCAGTGTTGTTTGACCCATAACTTCTTCATCTTTTGGAGGCGATCCAGTCACCATGTTGTACTCATTATGGGACACTACACTTTCAACTTTTAAAAACATATAAAAATGCTACCATTTCCAAGAACGTCTGTTAAACCCTTAGGCTGTGGCGTGCTTCTCAGATGGGATGTCCGATCTGTGAGAGATACAGGAAAAGTTGATTGTACACATTATTCAGTTAAGAAGTTGTATAGAAATACTTAACGTTACACAAATATATAGCTATTGAGTGACAGGTCCCTACGTGTCAACACGTGGGTTGGTGGAGGGTTAGTGCCCCTCCCCGTAAAACAGGTAACTCAGTCAAGTGGCCACCTCTTACAGGATTATGGCGTCTGGCAATAGATAGATAGATAGATAGTTGTTGGAGTCTTTATAAATGATACAAACAGATAGATGTTGATATTGTATGAGGTGTGACAAAAAAGAAATGGGACTTTGGCTGCTAATGACACAATTCATCAGGCACACAGTAATGAAGTACATCATAGTGTTGCCCAACATCTCAGCACTGTATGAGAAAAGCAGCACTTCAATTAACCTATTATCTTTCTTTTCACAGGTGGTTTTGTAGCTCCTGTCAAGTGCCCTCTGTCACAGAATGAGCCTTGAGCAAAGGATTAACATCAGGTTCTTGGCTAACATGGGAAAAACTCCTCCAGAAACCCTTGCCATGCTGAAGGATTTGTATGGACAGAAAACAGTGTCCCATACATGTGTCTATGAGTGCCACAAGAGGCTCAGGATGGAGCGGGTTGACGTGGAGGATGACCCAAATCCAGGACGTCCCTCCACAACAAGAAATGATGCCAACATCCAGAAAGTCAAGGAACTGGTGCGGAGTGATCGCAGACTGATGATCAGAATGATGGCTGAGCAACTGGAATTGAATAGGGAGTCAGTGAGGTCCATCTTATTGGAAGATATGGGCATGCAGAAGATTTGCGCAAAGTTGGTGCCCAAACTGCTCTCCGAGGACCAAAAGACCCACCATGTGGATGTGTCATGGGACATTTTGGAGCATCACCCCGCCACATCCTGAACCTCTTGTGCCACTCATAGAAACGTGTAAGGGACACTGTTTTCTGTCCCTACACATCCTTCAGCATGGCAAGGGTTTCTGCAGGAGTTTTTCCCATGTTAGCCAAGAACTTGATGTTAATCCTTTGCTCAAGGCTCATTCTGTGACAGAGGGCACTTGACAGGAGCTACAAAACCACCTGTGAAAAGAAAGATAATAGGTTAATTGAAGTGCTGCTTTTCTCATACAGTGCTGAGATGTTGGGCAACACTGTGATATACTTCATTACTGTGTGCCTGATGAATTGTGTGATTAGCAGCCAGTGTCCCATTTCTTTTTTGTCACACCTCGTATGTTTGTATCATTTCTAAAGGCTCCAACATGCCTTTATATATGGTAGAGAGGGGGGTGTTGATATCATACGTTTGTATCATTTCTAAAGGCTCCAACATGCCTTTATAAACGATAAAACAGAGAGGTGTTGATCTCATATGTTTGTGTTGTTTATAAAGGCCCCAACATGCCTATATATATGATACAAACAGAGAGGGGTTGATATCACATCCTCACATAATTAGTGCAGATTTAAAGAGTTTTATTATAGCATGAAATAATATTATGGAAATTGGCTGGTTGGATTTGGTAATGTGTACTGTATTGTAAATGAGATTTTATTCCTGTAGAACAGTAATGCCGCTCAGGGATGAGTGAGGCTGGTCACTCTCATCTTAAATGTCAGGACCAACTTGCCTAGCCCCAGGATCCTACACTTCTCATGGGGCAAAGTAGGACTGGATGATGAATGAATGAATGAGAACAGTAATGATTGGATGAGAATGAATGAAAGAACAGTAATGAGAAGTTGCACAGTCTGTTGCATAACACAAGCACAGTGGCTGCCCTGGATGCTGGTACCTTCAGCTGGATGTGGGTCTTCCAGTCTGCCTGAACGTTTTTCTTTAAAGTGTGTGTAGTGTGTGTGTGTTCTTACCTGATTGTATATTGACAGGAATGAGTCAGGCTCATACTATTCTGTGTATTAAACCATTTTTATCATACATATCCATAAATTTGTGAATAGTTTTGGCACACGCAATTTCATTCAGTAGTGCATTCTACTGATCAATTGCCCTATTTGGGAAACTAAATTTCCTTGCATCTTTATCACCTCTCTTTTTACATACATGTAGTTTTTTGCAGTGTTCTCTTGTTGATGCTTCTCCATAGGTTATATATTCATTTATGTCTATTTTCTCTTTCCCTGAGATGCATTTATATAGCATGATCATGTCTCGTCTTTACCTTCTCTCCTGTAGTGTTGGTAGATTCAGTTTTTCTAGTCTTTCTTCATAGCTTAGATCCCTTAAGCTTGGTACCCATCTTGTAGTTGCCCTTTTTACTTTTCCAGTCTTATCTATGTGTTTATTGAGATGAGGACTCCAGACTACTGATGCATATTTCAGGATTGGTCTGAATGATGTTATTATCTTTCTCAGTGTGTCTTCATTTATATATGTGAATGCTGTTCTCATATTAGTAAGCAGTGTATACATGTTATGTAGCTTCTCACTGATGTGATCATCTGGAGATTATTACTGATAATCACTCCTAGGTCCTTCTCCCTTTCTGATATGTGTAGGGTTGACCTTCCTAACTTATAATCCCAATCTAATCTTTTCTCACTTTTACCAAACTTAATTATATGACACTTGTCCACATTAAATTCCATTTGCCATTTATTGCTCCATTGTGTGTGTGTGGGAGGGGGGGGAAAGAAGAAACCAGAGGCCAGTGACTCTCTATGTTGTAGGAATGGCCCTGTTCCATTGGCTGAAATCTATGTAGTATTAACTCAGAATTTTCCACCCACAGAAGTTCAGGCCCCTGGATCTACTGCCCAAGAAGACCCGTGCCATCTGATGCAGCCTGACAGCGGCAGATGAAGCGCCTCACACCTAAGATATCTATCTATCTATCTATTGCCAGACGCCACAATCCCGTAAGGGATGGCCATTTGACTTTGAGTTATTTGTTTTACGGGGAGGGGCACTAATCCTCCACCAACCCACTCACTGACACATAGGGAGCATGTATGGTTTGGTTATATGGTTACCACCCAGCATTGTAAATGGTTTCTTGGCTTACAGGAAACCATTTGGCTTGTCACTCAATGTAAAACCACCTGTAAAGGAAAGAAAAGCAATAAGAAGTGACAGGAAAGATGGGAGATATAGGAAGAGAGGAGGACAGGCACAGAAAAAGAAGGATACAGGCTAAAGAAGAAGTAGGCAGTACTGCATCAAATGTGTAGATGATGGTCGCCACCACCTACCACACACCTAAGATATCAAAGAGGCGAATTTCCCACCCCAAAGGTATGCTGTCAAGGCATAAATGAATGTCGGAATGTCTATTCTTTAACCCCCACTGAACTGTTTTTAATTCCCCCTGAAGAGTTAGATGATTGCAATTGTGTATGTATGTTAGTTAACTGCAACTGTGTGAGAATGTTAGATGTCTGAGCAATTGTGTGAGAATGTCAGTTGACTGCAGTTGTGTAAGAATGGTGGGGAATGTTTAATTATGTGTGTCTCTTGTAATTTTTTATCCCACAGTGAAAAATAAATTGTCCATAATATGCAACATGTTTTAGTACCCACAGTCATACCGCAAGCGGCTTTTGCAGACTTAACACATCTCTGTGATTCATTCTCATTGCATCTCAGCATCCTTTTGTATACACCTAATAATGAATACAGTGATGTAGGAGAATACTGAGTAGCAAAAAGGAAGCTAAATCACTAACAAAAAGGAGCTTCAGTGCCTACCATACAACTTATAATGTGGCTTCATGTACAGTAGGTTGTGCCATCCACTCATGTGATAGTTCTCTTTGCTATTTACATCTTACGCTTATTGATTAGTCACTTACAGGAGCAGCCTAGCATGGACTAACCTACCTTAAGTTTTCCCTTCATATGCTTTTTGTTTTTCCAATTTCTTGCAGTTATCCTTTCATGTTTTTTGTTTATGTTTTGTTCAGCCAGTCTTCTGCAGTTAAACTTGCATGTTCGAAGTTACGTTCTTTGTTCTTGCAGGTTTTTGTAGCTACACTTTCATGTTCTTTATGTGCTGTGTTTCTGTCAGTGCCATATTGTGTGTTTATGTGCATTTTTCTGCCTATCTTATACTGTTGTGTTCTTTATGTGTTTGTGTTTTTGTCTGCCAGCCTTCTTCAGTTATCCTCAGCTATGTTCTTCTCTTGACTCAGTGCTTAGCCAGAGTTTTAAATCATGGCATGCACTCTAGTCAGTTAAGGCAGCTCCCTAACACCTCTTCCCAAGCATTTCAATTTTTCTCTTCCTCCTCTTTCTCTTCCAAGTCCTCCTCTTCCTGTTCTTCTTCTTCCAGTTCCTCTTCTCTTTCCTCTTCCTCATTTCCTTCTTCTTTTCTTTCATATCTCCTTTTTCCTCTTCCTCTTTTTGTACCTCCCTTTCCTCTTCTCTCTTGTCATCATGTTCCTCCTCTTGTCCTTTCTTTTCTTCTTCCTCTTCTTGTTCCTCTTTCCCTTTCCCCTCTTCTTTCTCCTCCTCTTCCTCCTTTTTCAGTTCATCCTTTTCCACTTTTCCTCCTCCTCTTCTCTTGTTCTTCCTGTTCCTTCTCATCCTCTTTTCCCTCTTCTTCCTCTTCCTCTTCCCATTTTTCTTCTTCCCATTCTTCCTCTTCCTCTTCCTCCATTCCCTCTTCTTCATCTGCCTTTTCTCTTTCCCTCCTTCGTCTTCCTCTTCCCCTTCTTCCTATACCTCTTCCTCTTCTTCCTCATTCTTTCTCCTCTTCCTCTTCTTCCTCATTCTTTCTCCTCTTCCTCTTTCTCTTGTCCTTACCCATCCTTCCTCCTCTGCCTCCTTCTCCTCCTCCTCTTCTTCTTTCTCCTCTTCCTCCTTCCTCTTCTTTCTTTCTTTTTTCATTTTCTATTTTCGTCTTTCTACTTTCTTCTGTTTTACTCTTTCTCCTTTCTTTCTTCCATTTCCTCTTTCTCATTTCTTCTATTTTCTCATTTTTCTTCTTTCCCCCTTCGTCTTTCTTTTCTCTTCATTGTCTCATTTCTTCGTTCTTTCTCCTTTCTTCCAATTCTTTCTTCCATTTCTTTTTTCTCCTTCCATTTCCTTTTTCTCCTTTCTTCCATGACTTTCTCTCCTACTTTCTTTCTCATTATTTTCTTCATTTCTCCCATTTCTTTCTTTCTCCTTTCATCTTTATTTCATTTCTTCTTCCTTTTATTTTCTTGTTTCTTCTTTCTTTGTCATTTCTTCTTCCTCCTCTCTTCTTTCATTCCCTTTTCTTCTTTCTCTTGGATTTCTTCTTTCTTGATTCAAATACAAAGATTAGTATGATTTAACTCCGAGGCGTAGGATTATGCACCGACGTTCGTGGCTATTGTGGCATAGCCTCCTGCTAAGTAGTAGATGCATTGCAACACCTCTTCCATGACAATTTAGTTCCTACATTAATCCTGCAGAACATCTTGCATATTACTGATCAACAAACACCACATCCAAACCACTTCTACCTTCTTCATTCCCTACCACTGCTATCTACAACTACACACACACACACACACACACACACACAACATTCCTTTTACACAACCACCACATCCCAAACCACTTCTACCTTCTTCATTCCCTCCCACTGTCATCTACAGGGATGTGTGCTTAGTACTACTCTTTTTATCCCGGCAGTAAATGATATCGTTTCATCTCTCCCGGATGGTGTTCGTGCTTCATTATACGTAGATGATTTTGCTATAAATTATATGCAGCTGGAGCGGATGTCCATGCCTTACAAGCCCTACTTCAATCAGCTATAGATGCCGCTGCAGGGTGGGCCACGGATCATGGCTTTAAATTCTCTCCCCCACGAAATCCTGTGCTATAACTTTTACGAGCCGTTATTCAATCCCTCAACCCCCTCTTACACTATATGGTACTCCCCTGCCATATCGATTATCAGCCCCTTTCCTTTGCCATATCCTTGATTCTCGACTGACTTGGTCCCCGCATCTCACTTCCCTTAAGACCTCTGCTTCCCTCAGACTTCGATTATTACAAACTCTCAGCCATATGTCCTGGGGTGCAGACTGTACAACTCTGCTCCGGCTCCATACTGTCTTAGTTTTGTCGAAGATTGATTATGCCTGTCAGGTTTATGCATCTGCCTCATCTGCCTCCCTTCGGCGCCTAGATTCTGTTTACCATCATGGGTTACGTCTGGCGTTGGGTGCTTTTCGCTCCACCCTGGTTACGAGCCTACTGTATATGTCGAGTCGGGTATGTCCACTCTAACCTCCAGACGTGACAAGTTGACTCTCCGTTACCACATTCTCCTTCAACACGCATCTGCAGGTTCCCTTCCTCTGTTACGCACCCCTCCTCTCCTTTTCCGCCCTCGTTAGCTTCATCTTTTCCTTGTAGGGTCTCCAATTTATTTCCATCCCCTTTTTTCCCTGCTATTTCAGTTCTCCCTCTGCGAGATTCTATGTTCCTTCCTTGGCTTCTTCCTCGCCCTACTGTCTGTGATGTCCTGCTCTCTTGTCCAAAGTCCTGTTCCACCCCACAGGAACTCTATCATCTTTTTATGGATCATATGCATTGTCACTCCTCAGCGACCCCAGTGTACACAGACGGCTCTAAGTCTTGTGTGGGCTCGGGTTTTGTTGCTCTTTTCCCAGACCATACCTATCAGATCCGCCTTCCACCAGTCGCAAGTATTTTCACTGCTGAACTGCTGGCCATTTTACTGTCCCGTCGTGTTATATACCGATCAAGGTTACACACTTTTGTTATTTTCACAGATTCACTTAGTGCACTACATGGTATTCAGTCTATCCCGGCCAGCAACCCGCTAGTGCTGATGATGGCTGTTCCGCATTAACACCAGATTGAAGTCTGTCTCCTTCTGTTGGGTCCCAAGCCATGTTGGAATACCGGGTAGTGAGAGGGTTGACTGCTTAGCACGTACAGCTGTCACCTCTTGCTCTGTCACACCTCATCCTATCCCGGCAACTGATTATTTCCCGATTGTTACCCGTCTCCTTGGCCAGCGGTGACAAGCAGAATTGACGTCTACAACTGATAACAAATTCCGCGCCATCAAACGTACTGTCACTCACTGGCAGTCGTCCTCCCATCGCAACAGGCGTTGGGAAACAGCCCTAGCCCGTCTGCGCCTTGGCCACACGCGGATCACACATGGCTTTCTAATGTCAGGAGGCACTCCTCCGATCTGTCAATGTTTTCAGGCGCTACTCACGGTCCACCATCTTTTGCTTGACTGCCCTTCGTTCCACGTCGTGCGCAGACGGACTCTCCCGTTCCTTTACTCCCTTGGACGTCCCCCTACCTTAGCCGATCTTCTTGGTGAATCCCCTGTGTTTTCCATCACACACCTCATGCGCTTCCTATCCCAAACCCGTATCTTGCCTCACATTTAGTGTCTTCCCCGTCTTCCCCTCTACCTTTATTCCACCATAGCATACCCGTCATTTTTATGCAGCGGTTTTAGTGCCATATACTCCTCTTGGGCTTGGTGCCAGTCCTTATTACTTACTTACTGTCATCTACAACTACACACACACACACACACACACACACACACACACACACCACCACCACCACCACCACCACCAGCTCCTCGTACTGCCACCACCCCCAACACAAGCCTAAACACCCGAGTAATTAACACGTGTCCCAGCCCCGGTTTCACGTCATTAGCCAACAGCAAAAATCACACGATCAGACAATTACTGGCCAAACCTTAAAGAGAGAGAGAGAGAGAGAGAGAGAGAGAGAGAGAGAGAGAGAGAGAACAATCTGTAGGACCTGAGATGGAAAGCTATGGGTTAGAATTGCTCGCTGCCGCAACTTGAACCTAGCTGTAATTCTGAGTCCTGTAGTGTCATCACCTTTTTTGTAAATAACAGAAGAGAGGAAGGAAAAACAAATGAATAAAAAAACAAAAAACAAATCCCTACACCAGATTACAGGTATATGAGAGAGACCAAGGATGAGAGGGAGGGATGGAGTGGAGAGGTATATGAGAGAGACCAAGGATGAGAGGGAGGGATGGAGTGGAGAGGTATATGAGAGAGGTGGATGTGAGCTCTGAACAGGGCAGTGAAATGGAGGGGAACAGGGTGACATGGAGGCTATTTGTTTGTGGCCACCCCTTGCGGGATTGAGGCGTCTGGCAATAGATAGATAGATAGATTACAGGTGTCCCCCATTCATAGGAAATCTGTAACAGTTGGACTTGAACAACTTTACTGTAGGTGGAAGTTTGGGGGGACACAACTCTAGGGAAGCGAGCTGCAAAGAGATGCAGTTCGGGGAATAAAAGGATTCTGATAGGCTGAAGTTTTGCAGTATGGCAGTGTGGCATTCCAGTCATGAGTGCTACCAGATGCCCGTGTAGCACAGGGGAAGGCATGGAGAGGTGGCACAATGGACGCAACTTCGTCTGAGCATTTGCCATAGAAATATCTGTAAAATAATGCAAGGGAGGCAACATTCCTTCTCACCTGTACGGGAGGTAGTTCATTCGTAATAGTAAGGTTATTAATAATTCCAGCAGCTTTGTTCTGAATTTTGTCCAGTTGTTTTAGTGAAGCCTGCCCACATCCATTCCACAAGGGTGAGCAATATTCCAGATAAGGCGTTCATTGTAAACCTTAGCTTGGTGTACTGGACCAACTTACATTTTGTGACATTATAATAATTATGTCACACACGTATGGGTTGGTTATATGGTTACTACCCAGCGATGTAAATGGTCTCCTGGCTTACCACCACCACCACCATTGCTATTACCACCACCACCACCACCACCACCATTGCTATTACCACCACCACCACCACCACCACCCTGGTCCGGGTTGGGATGCATGCCAATAAAAAGGATAAATAAAAATGTGGTTTATATTTTAGGTGAATATCATCAACCCAGACGACTAGATTAGTGATGGGAGAATGGAGGGTGAGAGACTAACTAGGAGAGTGTATGTCAGTGAGTTGGAGGGGGGGAGAGAAGGAGGGGAAGACCGAGGAAGAGGTTAAAGTTCGGAGTATGATGAGTGAGAGCCTAGCTAGGAGAGTTGATGTGAGTAATATGGAGGAGGTAGAGAGAAGGGGAGACCGAGGAAGAGATGGAGGGATGGAGGGGGGAGGTATGTGAGACACGGGGTGAAAATTCAGAGTATGGAGGGTGAGAGACTAACTAGGAGAATGTATGTGGGTGAGGTGCAGAGGGGAGAGGGAAGGGGAGACCGAGGAAGAGATGGAGGGATGGAGGGGGGAGGTATGTGAGACACGGGGTGAAAATTCAGAGTATGGAGGGTGAGAGACTAACTAGGAGAGTATGTGAATGAGGTGGAGGGTGGAGAGGGAGGGGGAGACCGAGGAGGAGGTGTTGGAATGGAGGAGCGCGGTAGGGCATATATGAGAGAGGGGGGATGTAACTTGGGAGTATGGAGGGTGAGAGACTAACTAGGAGTGTATGTGAGTGAGATGGAGGGGGGAGAAGGAGGGGGAGACCAAAGAAGAGATGGAGGGATGGAGTAGAGAGGTACATAAACGGGGGGGTGTAAGATAGGGGGAGGGTAGCGACATAGCAGGGGACAGGGTGACATGGAGACGATTTGTATGTGGCCACTCCTTACGCAAATGAAGGCGTCTGACTATAGATGGATATATAGATAGGAATAATACTAAAGGTAAACATTAATCAGCATAATAAAAACAAGTATTTTATCTCGACCTAGAGAAGCTTCGAATCCCGTCAGTCACCCTCTAACCGTGAGAGGGGAAGGACGCTCGAGCCGTGTGTCTATTCTCAGTGTTGATAGTGTTTCAACAGCTTGCCCATCTTGCCGAGATGAACAAAGGTGAGGCAGGATATTGTTCATCAGTTCTTTGATACTGCCTCTTCTTTCAGTTGAACCATCTATCAATCTACAGTATTGCCACACGCCTTAATTACGTAAGGGGTGGCCACAACCTAATCGCCTCCTTGTCGATCTGTCCCCCACCAGTTCACTGCCCTGCTCCGAGCTCACACCGCCCTCTCTCATATACCTCTCCACTCTATCGGAGAGCGACGAACCATGGAAGTGTGTGGATGTCCAGATCCCGTTCCTGCTGCAACCTCTCCTGCTGTTGCTCACGACCCGTTGAGGGGGGCAGACAGCAGGCCTCGGCCTTCTACGACCCAGATGAAGATCAGAGGTGCTGTGGTTTGGTTTAACGTTCGGGCGGGGTACGGTTTTATCAAACGCCACGATGCTGGTGTTGATATTTTCGTGCACCGTCAGGCGATTGCTAAACCAAATCCACGGCATCTCCAGCGCTCCCTAGGCGACGGCGAGACGGTGGAGTTTGTCCTCTTTGGAACGCCCAAGGGTCCTGAGGCTAGGGACGTCACCGGACCGGGAGGGGCTGCCGTGCAGGGCTCTGCCTATGCACGGCGGCGTCCCACGGTTTGGCGGCACCAGCCCAGGGATCAGGGGTGTTCAGGGGAGGTAAGCACCGTCGTCGAGATGTGCATCGCGACGATGAAGGCTTTTTGTGGAGGTGATAAGAGGTCTTTGCGTGTTCTCCTTCCAAAGATCTTCAAGGAGAATGGGCTGCCCAACCTTATCATCCCCGAGTGCTTCGTCCGTGATGTACATACAGTCCCTCGCCGACGGGAGCGCCAGGCTCGTAAGCCTCGTCCAGCTATTCCTCGCCAGACTCCGAGGAAGAGGCTTAGGCTGGAGGCCCCCCTCAACCGAAGGACGACCTCTCAGGTTGACGACCCGGCCCCGGCCCCGGCTAACGATACGGCTACGACCACGGCGGAAGTACACCAGCAGCCAGCAATGTCTGAGGAGGAGAGAGACTCGTCTGCCACCGCCTCCATGGCCGAGGAAGCGTCGACCGGCTCCTCGGCCGAGGAGGAAGTCGGGGAGTCCACTACTCCTCAGACAGAGGAGGGCACCCCATCTCGCCCTCCTATTATCGACCTTAAGGATCGGCTAGACGTAGCCTCCTATAGACACCTTCTGCCTCTCAGCGCTCACACCCGATCGTACCAGCTCGGAGCAACAACATATACCACCCTCTACGATCTGCTCCGGGCTGACGATCGAATTTTTATTTGAGGAGGTGCGTCTAGCCGATCTTAGAGCATTTTATTGGACATGCCCCTCATCCTCGAGCCGGCAGCGTCAGTAGATCGGCGGTGTGCGCGGTGAGAGAGGACCAGTACTTTCATCATAAAACTCCCAGCTAGTTGTAAGAGTAACTTGGGCTAGAATTTACATGTTACTATAGTACACATAATTACAAAGATTATAAAATAAAAAGGACATTGGCATAAGCGTTTGCCTGACAAATGGTAATGTGTATATATGGCCTACTTAATATATATATATTTACATACATACAGCATATAGTGATGCTTCATTGGTATATAAATTTAAATTATGATTAGCGACAGACATTAAATTACAAAGTATAGCAATGACTATATATGTTACATGAGAGACAGTATGTCTAGATTAGTATACATGGTGGAGTGTGACAGATATATTGACAAAAGGTAATGCGTATATATAGGCCTACGTAATATATATACTTACAATATATACAGCATATATTGATGCTGCATTGGTATATACATTTAAATTACAAGCAGCGATAGATATCCAATACAAAAAATAGTAGCACCGACTATATAATTATATTACATGGCGGGGTGAGAACATAAGACCTGTGCTGATTGTCAGGGGGGAGGAGGTGCGTCTAGCCGATCTTAGAGCATTTTATCACATGCTCCCACCTCGGCCGGCCCCCTAGATCGGCGGTGTGCGCGGTGAGAGAGTGACCAGTACTTTCATCATAAAACTCGGCTGGCCTAATACCCCGAATAGAGGGTGATGGCCATTAAGCCAAAAACAAACAAAAAACACTCTATTCTTCCATCTCATCCTTGGCCTCGCCCTCCATCTCCGCCCCTCCACCTCACATACGCTCTTCTCGTCAGTCTCACTCTCTCCATCCTCTCCACATGGCCAAACCACCTTAATGTGTTTCTCCTAACCAATCTTTATTCGTGTGAAAAGTGGTGTGGAAACACTGTAAGTTATCTGAGAGGAATGTGGAGCTACGTGGAGAGACAGACAGGCTGACAGGGTTGCCGCTCCTTGCAAATCGTCTGCTGATGTGGAAAAACAAATAAGCGACGGACCTGCACGTGGGAAAAATCACGCTACCCATTTAGAGACGAGGAGAGGAGGTGGAGGGGTCAGCTGGGGATAATGCCATAGCCCGCGCCCTCCAAGATAGTGTTAAGGTGGGAAGGAGAGGCAGAGAGGGAGGGAAGGAGAGGCAGAGGGGGTGGAAAGGAGAGGCAGAGAGGGAGAGAAGGAGAGGCAGAGAGGGTGGGAAGGAGAGGGAGAGAGGGAGGGAGAGGGGGGGAGAGATTGAGAAGGAGGGATGAGGGAGGGAGGGAGGGATGTGAGGCAGGAGGGAGGAGAGAGAAGAGGGAGGGAGTACAAAGGAATACAAAGAACAGCAAACAGCAACAGACCCTATGATCCTTTCGAGGCTTTTTGTTACAGAGTAGACTATGACTACGAGATCTAATTCTACATGCTGATGGATAAGGATAGTAAAGCAAGAAGGAGGAAACTACAACATAGCGTAGTTTACTGTATAATGACAATGGATTCTAAAGTAAATGCATAAAAACAAGTAGGAATAGTTCTATGTAAACAGTAAAACAAAGCTGTGCATAACATTTACCGTACGGAGTTGTGTATTACTGTATCTTTAAGCCATATTGGACATGTGGAGAGAATGGAGAATGAAAGACTGACTAAGAGGGTGTATGTTGGTGAAGTGGAGGGAGGGAGAGGGAGGGGGGAGACCGAGGGTGAGGTGGAGGGATGGAGTTGAGAGGTAAATGAAGGAGGGGGGAGTGAGATGAGAGGAGGGCAGTCAAATGGCGGGTGACAGAGCTATTTGGAGGCGTTTTGTCTGCGGCCACTCTTTGCTGGATTAAGGCGTCTGGCAAAAGATAGATAGATAGATAGATAGGGATGTGAAGAACCGCTCACCCTCCATCTTCTTATGTAACAACTTCCTATAGACTTATCAATCCATCAGAAATGCATCTACATAAACAAACACATACTAAATAGTTTTCCTCGCTGTCTTTACATATACTATAATTTCCTCGTATTTATTATCGTTGTTTTATAGAGGGAGGGGAAGGTGGTATATCTCACTAGGATGCTTTAGGGAATCCTTCATTTATGCAACAGGTCAACTCTGGAACTGTCTCCCTCTGTCTGTATTTCCTACATCCTATGATCTCCAGTTTTTCACACGCAGTGTGTCCAGGCATCTAGAAATGAACGGATCTTGAATTTGGCTCTCCCTTGTATTGTTTTTTTTTTCTTTGAAGGAACGGTTTCCCGGCTCCTGGCCTTTGGTTCCTTCTTCCTTGCATAAAAAAAGAAATAATAGGAGCATGTGGAGTTACATGGAGAGACAGACTGACAAATGAGGAAGTGAAGGAGCGTTGTGGATGTGACAGGAAGCGTTAGGAGAAACACGCTGAGGTGGTTTGGCCATGTGGAGAGGATGGAGAGTGAGAGACTGACGAGGAGAGTGTATGTGAGTGAGGTGGAGAGGGTGAGAGGGAGAGGAAGGCCAAGGATGAGATGAAGGGATGGAGTGGAGAGGTATATGAGAGAGGGGGATGTGAGCTGGGAGCAGGGCAGTGAAATGGCGGGGGACAGGGCGACATGGAGGCGATTTATTTATGGCCACTCCTTGCAGGATTGAGGCGTCTGGCAATAGATAGATAGATAGACAGTTATTCGTCCTATCTATCTATCGCCAGTCTCCAGAATCCCGTATCTATCCATCTATCTGTCTATCTATCGCCAGACGCCATAATTCATTACCTATCAGTCTAACGCCAGACGCCATAATCTCGTATCTATCCATTTATCTATCTATCACCAGACGCCAAAATCCCCTATCTATCCATCTGTCTATCTATCGCCAGACGCCATAATCCCATATCTATCTATACATCTATCTATCGCCAGACGGTATAATCCCTCATCTATCTATATATTTATCTATCTATATATCGCCAGACGCCGTAATTTCGTATCTATCTATCTATCTATCGCCAGACGCCATAATCCGGCAAGGGGTGGCCGTTTGTCTCTTGAGTTAGTTGTTTTACGGGGAGGGGCACTAACCCTCCGTCAACCCACTTGTTGACACTTAAGGAACACGTATGGGTTGGTTATATGGTTACCACCGAGCGTTGTAAATGGTTTCCTGGCTTACAGGAAACCATTAGGCTTGTCACTCAATGTAAAGCCACCTGTAAAGGAAAGAAAAGCAATAAGAAGTGACAGGAAAGATGGGAGAAATAGGAAGAGAGGAGGACAGACACAGAAAAAGAATGATAAAGGTGAAGGAAGAAGTAGGCAGCACTACATCAAGTGAGTGGATGCTGGTGAGAAATAGAAAGAGAGGAGAGCAGACACAGAAAAAGAATGATAAAGGTGAAGGAAGAAGTAGACAGCACTACATCAAGTGAGTGGATGATGGTCGCCACCTTGGAATCATATCCATTAATCCTTGAAGTAGTCGGTCACCTCCAATATTTTGCTCAGTTGCCGCTGTGTTGGTCTCGTCATTACCGTATGTGTTGTGTCTTTGGCCTTCTCATGTTTACATTGAGTGCGGTAGGTTCCTCGTGCTCCATCACCTGTATGGTTTGGCTGAGTGACATGTCTTGGTGGTGTGGGGTAGCCAGATAATGTCACTCATCATATCATCAGTCAGACCTTGCCCCGGTGTTCTTTTGGCCCCTTGCACTGGTACCCTAAGTGCACCAGTGAAGGGTGTTGCCAGGACTGACGTGTGCACGGGTGCTTAGCGTCACCCGCGTTGGATGGCTGCCACAGACGCTGCCCCTCACTGACGCTATGTTTATTATCATATCCTCTCAGTGGCAACACTTCCACAATGGCTGGAGTGTCGTACCATGAGCTCTGACCCCCTGTTGTGGTGGTAGGTGAACCTCTAGGTCACCCCAGTCCTCTGTGATCAACCCAGTCACCTCCAGCCCCGTGTGTGCATTGCCTAACATGGCCGTGCACAGTAAACACCCTGGAATGTACTGGTATAGTGATGAGGAGGGGTAGACTGAGATGGTTTGGGTATTTGAGGAGGATGGGGAATGACAGATGGGTGCAGAAAGTGAGAAGTGTGTTGGAATGATCTCCTGACTGAATAGCTACATCAGACTGGTAGTGTTTGGTGGGAACAAAATCACTTTTACTGTTGTGTGGCATCTACAGTACAAGTGCCATGTCCAGGCCAGCTGTACGGTGCTATCATCGCTTTGTTTTTCGTTTCGTTTCGTTTATAAAGGCTCCAACCTGTTTGCATGCATTGCCTTGGTCACCTACTGGCGGCTCTCCATGATGCTCAATCTCTGGCAGCCTCCCTATTCAGTCCCTTATCCATGAGGTCGCACCCAATGACTTCGCCCCGGTTTTTTTTTTTTTTTTTTTTTTTTTTTCGGTCTGCTTCTCGCATCCCTAAATCTAATGTTCACATTTCTCACTTTCTGCACCCAACTGTCATCCCCCATCCTCTCCACATGCCCAAACCATCTCAATCTACCCTTCTTCATCACATCAGTACACTCCAGTCCCATCCATTCTCCCAAACCATCTCAATCTATCCCTCCTCATCACCACACCAATACACTCCACTCCCATCCTTCCTACCAAACCATCTCAATCTACCCCTCCTCATCACACCACCAGTACACTCCAGTCCAATCCTACCTCTCAACTCTTCCGTCACAAACTTAGCCCCCCCTCCTCCCCCAGGCCTCACACTCAGGGACGCACTGCACATTCACCTAATCATTGTCATTTCTGCACGTTTGAGTCTGTGAATATCCTCTCTCTTTACTGCCCAGGTCTCACTGCCATATAGCATTACACTCCTAACACATGCCACATACAAAGACCCCTTAGCACGTAGGAAGAGACCTCTCAGTGTCAGGAGAGGCAACAGCTTCCTGAACTTCTTCCAACCACTGCTCACTCTAGCCACAGAGCTGCTCCAGCCCCACCTCCATCACATAACATGTGTCCCAGATAACAAAACTCTTCCACACACTCGAAAGACTCACCAGAAAGTTCAGTCCGTTCACGCCTCACAATTTCCACATAATAATAATCATAATCATCATTATCATCATCATCATCATCATCATCATCATCATCCAGACCTCCTTTACCACCCTACGGCAGGGTGAGAAGTAGCAACGTCCAGACAACCTAAGTTTGCCCAGTTCAATGGACCACGCTTCCATTCACTCATTAGTCAAGCCCCCGGAATCCTGGCTCCATCAGATAAACCAAAAAAACTTTCACCACGTTCTGTAGCTTCTCATATACCTATCTGATACAGTCAATTAGAACGCTGTCACGTTAAAATGAGGTGCCAAATTCCTGGTTATGCACTTCTCACAACATTCATCCAGCCAGGCTCACCGACTTCCATACCTCTCATCCCAGCACACTCATCCACCATATCTCTCCACCTTCTCCTTGGCCCACCTCTCCTCCTCCCTCCTTCAAATTCGCTCAGATATACCTTTTTCACCACTCTATTGTTATCCATTCTCTCCACATGACCATAACATCTCAGTACACTCTCTTCGATTCTGGTGTCCACCGACTTCCTCACTCCACATCTTCCGCGAATCGTTATTTCGTATCCTATCCACTCTCTGTACTCCACATACATTCCTCAGCAGTTCCATCTCCACTGCTCTCACTCTTGACTTTTCATTTTCATGCCACACCATGCATCATCAGCATACAACAAATTTGAGATATTCCATCCATCACCATTCATTACCAACGCCATCCTTGTCCCCATTATTCGTGTTTTCACTTCTCTCATCACCCCATCCATATATATATTGAACAACCATGGGGACATCACACACACACACACACACACACACACACACACACACACACACACACACACACACACACACACACACACACACACACAGAGGTGAATGGACTCAGTGATGCTCGGAAAAAGATTAATGCACGCAAGCATTTACGTATGTGGACATGTAATTTCTCTCTCTCTCTCTCTCTCTCTCTCTATGACGCACCCCCCCCCACACACACACAGAGACCTGCACATAGCTGCACTTCCACACAGCCACACCTTACAATGTATCCAAAGTCACATGCAGTACAACATGGCATAGAAGACCCCGGTTGTGATATGATTACCCCAATGAATCCTACAACATACTTTTTTATTTTATTCTTACTGTCTCAAGACGATTTTATATAATACTAAAGATCTGTGGCAGTGAAGGTTAACTAAGATATTATTCCTTTCGCAGGGGTGACGAACGGCCAGTAACAGGAGCAGCCAACAGAGAGCTATGTGGCATTTCTTTACTGCAGTGTGTCACCATATCCCGCCCCACACCACCACACATCCCCGCCAGTCCCTCTCTACTCACCAGTCTTCGAAACTACCTAACATTGTCTTTCCAAAGCCACGAAGTGTAGATGTTGATACAAATAAACGTGAAATACAATTATGTCTGAGTTTCTCTCCTCATCAGAGCATGTCATCAAATAAATAACTGGTATCTTGTGTAATTACCTTTTTTTAATATTAACTAACAGGAAAATCCCAGCCCAAAAGCAGTCAAGATAGAGGGTTCTCAGCCTCTACATCACTTCAAAATCTCTTTACCTAAATTCTCGTGGCCAATGACGATCTAGATTTTTGCATAATAATCTGTACGTAGAGCGAATAACTTGCTAGTTTATGGAATACAGGAGTCTGCCACAACTCTCCATCTGGGGAAAAGAATGGTTAAAGGAAAAAACGTAGACAGAGGCGAATGGGAGAAGGCTGTGGTATTAGACTAATGGGGGTACTGTTGATATTTTCACTGCCTTTTTTTCTCATATACAGAGTGAAACTAAAGCTTTATTAATCCTCAGATACGCACATCATTGTTAACTGACGTGATCTGGTACGAGTATGGCTGATAACAAAATATGTAATCAGAAAAGCGGCCAGAAAAAAAAAAAAATCGTTGCTTCTGCTACTAGTGGATGTTATTACAGTCAACCGAGAAAGCCCGATGAAGCTATGTGTTTGGCCAGGTTTATATATCTATCTATCAGTCTGTCTGCCTGCCTGACCGCCTGCCTGTCTGCCTTTTCTGCCTCCCTGCCTGCCTGCCTGTCTGTTAGCAAGATTATAAGGAAAAGTCAGCAGATTATCTTATTTCTTTATTTAGCTTTTGAATTTACCATTCTGTACAAACTCATACGAACTTGGGAACGTTGTCGCTGGAATCCAAGCAGGAAGAGTCAGCGGACAGTGACTAATTTTTCGCAGTTGCCCATCCATTTTACTGCTTTCTCTGAATACGGCCACCCCGACTCAATCTGTTGCGTTACAAAAGGTGCGCGAGGAAGTCAAGCGAGCAGATCATCTCTGTCATTAGACTTTGAGTTAGGTTAGGATGTAGTTTTTTTTTTTCATAGCATTCAGTAAAAGCTCAGGGGTACAAGACAAGGATAAAGGTTCAGTCAGTCGTCATGTCCGAGTGAGAGGCTCATCAATTTCGAAGCATTGTGATGAACAAGCAATAAACAGAACGTCAGAAGCAGACTCCGTGGAGAGAGTGCATGACTCCGTGGAGAGAGTGCATCAGTAGGCTACATAACGTCTACGCGATTATTTTATTTTCTGTTATCATACTTCAGAACCACAGGTGTTTAGTGATAAACTGAACGGGTGTTTCAACCGACTGTGTGGCGCGAGTGTTGTTGGCGTCACTTCATAAGCTGGTGATTAGATTTTGCTGGATTATCCCGCCATTGTCCTGCCTGTGAACTGTCGCCTTGTTCCCACTGCACCCACCAAAGGTATGCTGTTTGACTTTATTAATTCTGTACCCATTTTACTCAAACTTGGCCTAAAATTTTCATCTCTCCAACTTGAATACTGAGTTGTAGCAATAGATTAATACTAGAATATGTAAATCACAAAAAAGTGCCATTGAAGAGGAGCCGGAGCGCTGCCCTTTTCTGTCAATGGCCCATGTGAAGTAAGCGGCAAAAAGACGAAAATCTGGGTCAAGTTACCCTGAAAAAAAGTAGCATAATGCAGGATACTATGATATTCTAGGAAGTTGTCGACAGTTGAGAGTTGTTTGTGGTTTGCAATAGCGAGACAGGCAGAAAGAAAGACACACAGACGGAAGACAGACAGACGCATGGCAAGGAGACAGGAAAGGGGAGAAGAAGCGTGGCGTTATTTTGAGAGAAGTTGACATCATAGCACATTAAAATATATTTGTGCCGCAACTTTAATAGCATGTCTTCTTATGTATTACCAAGGTTCTTTGACGAGTAGTGAGCTTACACACACACACACACACACACACACACACACACACACACACACACACACACACACACACACACACACACTGTAAAAACATCAAACTATACAACCCCCACCCCGCCTCCACTCACAACACATTCACCTACACACACACACACACACACACACACACACACACACACACACACACACACACACACACACACACACACACACACACACACACACACACACACACACACACACACACACATAAATACACGCACACACAGGCACACGTTCACAAACACAGACACAGACACAAAGGCAACCAAACACAGAACCACATCAGCATCCCATCACATCCCCAGATACACAGCCATAGCTCTGCACAGCCTCGCCTCCAAGGACACACGCCATCCCTCCACACAAACACCCACTCCTCTATGTATCCAAACCTCCACACGTAGCCCTACCTTCACCTACGTAACCCCAACCTCACCTTCACACACGTAGTTCCACCTGAACACACGTAGTCCCACCTCCACTCATTCGTACACTATGACATCTTGACAAATGTCGATTCATCTACATATACATATCCATAACCCGACACACAAAGTTTTTTTTTTTCAATATACATAGCCATACCTTCTTATATATAGAGCTATCCCTGGACACATAAGGCCACACCGTCCCACACAGTACTGCTCTTACACACATGCATATCCACCTTAGACAAAGGTGTCGTGCTTCCCTTACTTGCTTTACTCTTTGTCTATTCTTCTCCTCTGGAAGACTAAGTTCCGTTATGTTAAGTCCAAATCAGGTTAGTCAGATTTAATCAAGTTTCATTAGGTAGCGCTGGATAGGTACAAGTGGGGAGCCAGACATAACAACACATCAAGTAATCACAAGTCCATTTAAGGCCGGCGCTATGTGGGAGCGTCTCGTTCCTTATTAAGAGGAAGGGATTCTAGGGTTACTCAAAATTAATTTTCTTTTCTCCGTTTATATACAAACTATGTACAATTTTTACACTAAGTCAAAAGCAACAACTTATTTACTTTTGCTCTCGATGTCTGTTGATTTTCCATGGTCTCTTGACTTTCCTCAATGTACCTTAAACACCTTTTAAAGGTACGATTAGCTTTAATGGCCATCTCATTTTTATAGTTATCCAGATCATAGCAGATCGGTTCCTTTTCCACGACATCATACGGGACACCAGGGTCCCTTAGGAACATGAGGTAGAATGGGGATTCCTTTAACACTCTGTGATACGCTGTGTTATATGCCCATGTGGCAAAGCACAACATTGAATCCCATATTTGTGGATTAGCCTCTACTAAACTCCTTAGGTATTTCATTATCGTGGCATTGGCTCTCTCAATCACCCCATTGGCAGACGGGTGATACGCTGTTGTTGTTGTCTTTTTGGTCTTTAGCAACTCAGCTATTCCTTTAAGAGTTGCATTAACAAACTCTGTTCCTTGGTCTGTGACCATCCAGCGTGGTGCTCCATGAACACACACGACATTTTTAACGAATGCTCTGGCAACCTCATCAGCAGTCTTCGTGCGAAGCGGGACGGCTATCAAATATCGTGTCATCACATCTATTACTGCCATAATATATTTATATCCCTCTTCACTTGGATTTATAGAGCCGATCAGGTCCATATGAATTCTCTCAAAAGGTACTCCTACTCTAGGGTATCGCTGCAACGGCGCCGGGGCGTCCCCCGACGGCTTGAAGCGGTTGCAAGTAAGGCACGCCTTGCAATAATTCTCAACATCTGTATTCATCCGTGGCCACCAACTAAATCGCTTTAGTCTTTCTAAAGTTACTTTGATTCCCCCATGACCTACAGTCGGTAATTTTTGAGCTACACGGCTGGATTAAGCATGTGGGAGGCCAGGGCCAGCTTGGAAGGGAGGCCCCTTTCCAACTCCCCCAATGGCATACACCACAGACTGGTAACCTAAATCCTAATATATAAATAGGACACTTTTAGTTAGGAAATACTGAACGGGGACTATTCATCCAATGCTGTAATATGTAATGCATAAACACGAAATGAAATGAACACAAGTTGCTCTGGTGGGAGGCCCCCTCTTGGTGGGTGGCCCAGGGCCCCCCCCCCCTTAATCCGGCGGTGATGAGCTATCTCTAAAGCATTCTGTTTGCATTCATCAGGAGTTACAACTTGCATTTGGCTCTCATCATAGTCATTTGTAGCGAAGTGATAGAGTAATCCATCCTCAACCATGAACTCACTAGTACTAACTCCTAGTGCTCTATGTGCATCTTTAATTTCTTCTCTAGTCACTTCTACTTCTCCATCTCGTACACATTGAAGATACTGTTCCTTCATTCTTTTATACAGTGGATGCGCAACCTGTCTGGGTCTCACTACCAACTCTCTCCATCTTATTATATCTCTTTCTTTATCTTCATCGATCCTGGATATCTGATAATCAATCCTCTTTCTCGCACTCACTATCATCATCATCATCCTTGGTTCTCTCTCTTATCTTTGGTTTTGTACCCGTAACTGCGAGAACTCTGTCTACCGATAACACTTGGCCTCGAAGTCTAGATAAGGTATCCGCTACAACATTATCCTTGCCGGGTATATAGGTTATCTTAATGTTATACTCGGCAACCAAAAGTTGCCACCTAGCAATTCTTCCACTAGGGCTGGTTGCGTTCAGCAGCCAGGTCTATGATCCACACGAACTCCACCTCGTAACCCAATATTAAGCTCCTGTTTACCTGGAGACCATATACTATAGCCAAAACATCTCTCTCTATAGTGCTATATTTCACCTCAGCAGAGTTTAACCGTCTGCTAAAGTAGGTGATAGGCCGTAAATGACCTGCGTCGTCTTCCTGCTGTAATACTCCTCCTATAGCAGAAGAAGAAGCGTCTGTAGTCAGCACAAATTTCTTTATGAAGTCTGGAAACTGCAAAGTCACTCCTTCGAGCAACTCTTGTTTCAGTGTTTGAAACGCAGTCTCTTCTTCAACACTCCATTGTATCGGGGTGTTATCTCTCTTTTTATTCTTTCTACCACCTGTCAATTTAATGAGTGGTCCAGCCTTCTCAGCGTAACCCTGAATATACATTCGGTAGTAATTAGTCATTCCGAGGAAGGACTGCAATTCACAGACAGTTTTGGGAGTGGCTATATCACGAATAGCATTCACCCTTTGGGGTTGTGGTTTTATTCCTTTGGCACTAACAGCATGTCCCAAATAGTCCACTTCTGATTTTAAAAAATGACACATGGACAACCTTAGAGAAAGATTGACATCACTCCATCTTCCCAGCACTATATCTAAATTCCTTAAATGTTCCTCCCAAGTCTCGCCCTGAATGATTATGTCATCCAGGTACACATGTGTGATGGAGCCCGTAAGCCCAATTAACACATCGTTAATCACTCACTGAAACGCAGCTGGTGCTTCTTTAAGTGCAAAGGGAAGCACATTGTACTCCCAGTGACCTTCAGGAGAGGAAAAGGCTGTCTTTTCCTTACAATCCTCTGATAATGGTATCTGATGGTACCCCTGACGTAGGTCCAAACAGCTGAAATAACGACTCACACACACACACACACACACACACACACACACACACACACACACATTATACGTGTACATAGAACAGGCGAAACTTGGAATTTGACATCCGTAGACTTTCAGGCAGCAAACTTTCTTATATAGTGAATTTATAGCCGATCGAAAGTTAGGTTAGGTCACTTTGGGCAGGGTTTGGTCTGATTAGGTAATTTTTGGTTGGGTTGGCTTCACTTCGACTAGATATAGACGGATTAGGTTAGATTACTTTAGAATACGTCGGTTTTGATAGGTTTTGAGTTGGGTTTTATTTGGTTAGGTTAGGCTGGGTTAGATTAGGTTGGATTAGGTCATTTTAGGCTTGACTGGGTTGGGTTAGGTCGGGTATGATATGGTTAAGTGAGACTGGGTAGGATTAGGTAGGGTTAGATGAGGTTAGGCTGCGTCAGAATTGGTTAGGTTAGGTATAGGGAGGTTACGTGAGATTGTGAGGTTAAATACAATTAGACTGGGTTAGGTGAGGTTAAGCTAGATTACGTTGGGTTGATTTAAGTTGGATTAGGTCATTCGAGGTTAGGCAGAGTTCAATTCGAGCAAATATTGATAATTTAGGTGAGACTGGGCTAAATTAAATCGGTTTAGATGTGATCAGGTTGGTTTGGGTTAGGTGAAGTTGAAATAGGACAGATATTGGTGGGATTAGTGAGATTAGTACAGATTAGATATGGTTAGGAGGGATTTCACTAGCACCGGCCACCGTAACATTGGCCTCGTCTGGTCAACCTCAGTTTTCCTTTCACTTTTCCCTGAATATTTCTTTCCTCGACTCAGTATATGGACCAGGTTAATGTCTCTCACATTGGGAAGCCTTAAGTCTTACAAGGTTAGGCACGCAACACAGAAGCACAAATGGTGATGGGTGTCTGTAGTGAGAGTGATACGTAAATGTGTTATAATGATTCATCCCGTCAGTCTGCAATATGAACCGACAAGGTGATCACATATGCAAGTATGTCCGTGAGCAAAAAGCCTTCAACACCTATCTGCCATTTGAGGGAATGGAAGGGTGCCACATGAACTAGTTTCTTGTGATAGCAATATGAAACACACAAGAGAAAGGTATCAGAAGGAACGAAACTCTCATTTGACAAAAGTGAGAAATACGGAAAGTAGGACGCAAGGCTGGCAGAGAATTTTGACTCCACATGAAAATACTTAATATCAGGATTCTCTTTAAATGGCCGCCTTGGTTTGAGTTACCCTAAAAACATATCACGAGACAAAAACGCTTTCACTGAGCGACCGTGGATCTCCAGCTGAAAGTATATTGATGGTTAAATAGTAGTGATATGTACGTTGGTCTGCTGTAACATCACATATTAGTTCTGTAGTGTGTTTTTATGAGCAAAGTGCAAACACCAGTAGATTACATGACCTCCCCCCCTTTCCTTGCGCGCGCACCCCCCGAATTCCTCGTCCAGCAGCGGTGGCAGCAACATCTCCTCTCTTCATCATGGCCTCGTCTACTACTGCTCCAGCCTACGACCCGTTGAGGGTCATAGCAGAACTGAGCCTGAAGGAGGAGTGCAGACCATCACCATTACCGGCACCGTGAAGTGGTACAGCATCAGGGCGAAATACGGGTTCATCCGGCGCCAGGATACTGGCGTCGATGTATTTGTGCATCGCTCAGCGATCGCTGCTACCTCTTCTCGGCGCCCCTCGCTCTCATTACGCCAGGGCGAGACAGTGGAGTTCCACATTCACCAGACACCGAAGGGTCCCGAGGCTAGAGACGTCACTGGACCGGGAGGTGCAGCTGTGCAAGACTTTGCCAATGCACGGCGGCGCCCCACGGCCCAGGGGCGCCGGCCTGGGGATCCCCGATGTCCTGAGGATGTGGATACCATTGCCGCCATGTGCATCGCGACGGCGAAGGCTTTCTGTGGCGATGACAAGGCAGCTATGCTCGTTCTACTCCCCGAAATCTTCGAGAAGAACTGGCTGCCACGCCTTGTCATCCCTCAGAGCTTCGCTCGTGATGCTCGGCCACCCATCGTCTGGAGCGTCACACCACCTCGCTGCAGCCTCCTAGACCCCGCACAACACCGCGGAAAAAGCTGCAGCTTGACGCTCCTCTTAACAGAGCGACTGCCTCCTCCTGCACTACCTCTGCCCCGCCCATGGACACCGACACCGCCGACGATCACCGCCCGCCGTCAGCAGCTGAGGGAAGGGTCGCCTCTCCTGTCCTTTCCATCCTACAGGAAGAAAGCGACCACACCTCCCCCTCACCACCTGATGCTGTCGTGAACCTCCAGGCCACCGAGGAGGCTTGTACCTCTCCCTCCCCACCACCGACATCGAACAAGAAGAGGAAGAGGAAGAAACAGCTTAAACCACCGCCACCTGCCGAGATAGGTCCCGAAGGCACTACTCCACACGCTTCTGAACCTGACCTCAGCTATAACGACACCCTCAGCAAGGCAGAAATTTCCAACATCGTAAAGTCGGCCTTTAATCCCGACATTCTCCTAGGAAGTCTAAAACAGACAGACGTATCCTTATTTTCCAAACTAACCAGCCCCAGCAGTTCCTCGTAGAGGCTGCTCCACTGACATCTCTGATAACTCTGGCGGGCTCTCCACCCTGAGCCCGGGTCCATTTTCATAATAAAATAGACGAATCTCAACAACAACAACGCACCCCCCTACACACATCTACACGCAAGCTAATCAGTTTCCACATCTTAAAGTTGTACAAACCTACCTACGTGCAAGATATACAAGGAAAGTTATTACGAAAATGGTTATGGTCATCATCTTGCTCGTTCATTGGCGAGTTTCCTTAATTGGCCTCTGTGTGTGGTTTATGGCTTCTCTCTAGACTTGAAGGACTTGTATCTCAGTACTTGAAGCTTATTGATTCCTTGTTTTTTATACTGTGATAATTATAGGTCTTTCACAATAACCTGGCCCATTATTTTCGTCCTTCATACATATATCTCCCACCCATTTCTGTATTACCTTCACCTTCACTTGGTAGATTTTTGTCCTGTATACCTACTTCGACCATCCATTTCTACTGTACACTCACTTTAAGCTGGTCCAAATTTACGTCTTCCATACAAACATCACTTATCAATGAATCAGTTAGTCAGTCAATCAATCTAACTGTCTACCTGTCTATCGCCAGATGCCTTAATCCCGTCAGGGGCACCGCCGGATTAAGGGGGGGCGCCAAGGGGCCCGGGCCCTGGGCCACCCACCAAGAGGGGGCCTCCCACCGTTCAGTATTTCCTAACTAAAAGTGTCCTATTTATATATTAGGATTTAGGTTACCAGTCTGTGGCGTATGCCATTGGGGGAGTTGGAAAGAGGGCCTCCCACATGCTTAATCCAGCCGTGGTCAGAGGTGACCTGAATCACCTCCATGTCACCCTTTCCTCCTCCATATGGCGACCTTCTCTGCAACTCACGCCCCCTTTTCTCACCTCAACCCTTCCTCTCTAACTTCACTCCCCTCCACAGTTTCTCGTATTGAAATAGATAATTTTCTGACCTGAAGTTTCCTTGTCTTGCTTCACTCCTATCCAAAGGCCTCTCGTATTGAAATAGTAATCCTCTCATCTCAAGCCCTCTCCTACTTCTCTCGTCTCCAAAGTCTCTCATATTAAAGGCGATACACTTTCTTAATATTCTGGTCCACCTCGGTCTCTTAAATTGGTCTCGGGTCCTTAAGGCACAATCAAAAGCTGTAGGTGTTTCGTCTGGGCAATAAAACGATTTCTTTGAGACTTCCCTTCCAGTTTATTGGCTGTAAAATCTACCGTTCTTGAGTTTTCGGTGATACAATACATTTTGTGTTCTGGCATGACATATAAGTTAATTGTGCATCTTTTTTTTTCTTTTGAGAGAGAGAGAGTGGGTGAGTGAGTGTGTGCGTGCGTGCGTCCTTTACCGCAGCATTTTGTAAGTAGAAAATGGAAAACTTTGACCAGTTCCCTTTCGCTACCTCAGTCCATGTAATAAGGTGCTGGAATTTCCTATCAGCAAAAGGCATGGTATCACTTTTCTCTCATGTCATCTCAGTTTATATTTTTATTTTTATATTTTCCTTTTCCCTACTTTCATTTATTCTTTCCCCCATTTATATCCTCCACACTCCTACCTTCATTAATTCTTTTCCTCATTGTAATTTCCCTTATCAGGCAAATCACTTAGGATCCTCGCAAGCCTGTACTTAGAGCCGATAGCATCAGTGGTTATAATCATTCCAAGCAGGAAAATTGTACACTTGAAATACACAGCCTCTTCGACTTATGGTCCTCCTCATCACAAAGGGTGAGGCATAAGTCTGTAGGCATATGGAAAGGACACATCTGAGGTTATACTGTGTGTGTGTGTGTGTGTGTGTGTGTGTGTGTGTGTGTGTGTGTGTGTGTGTGTGTGTTCGTTATCGTGTTCGTGTTCTTGAGGCAGTTCTGCTTCATCACCAAACTAGCTCCCGTAACATCACTAACCAACACCGATGACTGGCACCTCAAATCACTAGCTCCCTCGACCAGTGCCCAGTTATCAAGCCTCTTCCCCTGTATGTTGCTGAGAGGAGAATTGGGTGATATTTTTATAGCCTCGTGACTGACTTGAGATGGCACAGTACTCGTTACCAACAGTGTATCAGGCGCCTTGGTCATAATTCTTAGTCCTTTCGAAGAGATTACATTTAAACGATTCAGTTTAGGTTTAGGATGGACTAACTTGCCTACCTGCTTACCTGCCTGTGTGCCTGCCTGTCTGCCTACCTAATTACCTACCCACTTACCTGTGTGTCCCTGCGTGCCTGCCTGTCTTCCTACCTACCTACCTACCTACCTACCTACCTGTCTACACACACACACACACACACACACACACACACACACACAAAGGCTAGGGAGACATGTTTAAGGCTATTTAGTGATGAGATGAACCCCGTGATAAAACTAGCAAGGTTTTGTTTGGTGTGTCCTGCCCTCTGTTTCTCCAACCCACAAACCTGTTTATTTATTTCCATATTAAGACAAACCCCCATTTACCATATAATTATCGAAGTTCCTATTTATTCTCTTAGTTATTATTTATCTTCTATCTTAATTATCCATAGACTACCCCAAAGCTGTCTCATTATTACCATACTAATCAGATCCACCTCTTTCTCAGACACTCTTTCTCAGTGTAATTATTTATCCCAAAACCAATTTATTCTCAAGCTCAGCTAAACCCACCTTTATGTGTTAGTTTTATGTTTTTCCTTTTTAATATTAACTTGCCTTATTGTGAAACGTTTGGTGGTTATATAAGTGAAGACAAAGGATTAAGTAAGCAGTCCTAAACTCTGGTTGAGACAGAGAACGTTGATAAGGCAAAAGAAAGATTATAAATGTATGTCGACCCAGCATCCTAGCCGTCAATTCTCCAAGTCTAGAGAGAGGGCCGAGGGAGCGCAGTGGTGAATGGAGTCAGTGTGGACCGCGAGTGAGCTAAGAGAGGACGGACGCCCCTGTCACTCCCTCCAGGGACAGAGTGTCGCGGCTGTGTTAGTGGTTCGGTTCCTTACTCTCCTGCAGAAGTCTCACCTCGAAGCCTCCTTCCCCTCGTTCACAAGTCTCAAAAGCCTCCTTGAGCACCTACAGCAGTATTTTTCCCTCCTGCAAAAGTCTCAAAGCTTCCTTGAGCACCTACAAGTCTCATTCAGTGGCCTACTCCTCCTCCAGAAGTCTCAAAAACCTCCTTCACCCCCTGAAGAAGTCTCACCCAGTCCCCTTCCCTCCTGCAGAGGTCCCAGCTCAAAGCCTTATGGTTTACATGCAGTGTATTTTTCTGGAATAGAACAGTGAATTTACCTAACATTTTCTGAGTGTCGATGATCCTGTTAGCTCCGTGATAATGAGGGACGGCATCAGTGCTTAGGACGATTGTGTGATACCATTCCGGCAGAAGTAACTAAAACTCCATTAGTATATTTCTTTACAACGAAGCATCTTTAGGCTGGTTGAGAAGGTTGCAGAGAACCTTCAAGACACAGGAGGTTCACCTGAAAGGATAAATACGATTCCGGCAGATATAAGGACAAGACACAATTTTTTTCGCTACGACAAGAGTACAAGCCTTCAAGCTGGTTGAGAAGGTAGCAGAGAACCTTCCAAATAGAGGAGGTTCAAGTCCAAGGATGATGGTGGAAGAGATGAGACTTGGCGACGGAGGTAAGACTGAGGGAGATGGTGGCGGTGGCGGGGGTCTACAGGCAGGCCAGTGGAGCGCCGACCCCGAGACTGGGCTGGTGACACTGACGGAGGCGGCTCTGGCCAGGCTAATCAACGCTGACCCCATTGACAAGTGGTCTCAACTCGACCCACAGCCAATTGCAAGGTAGTGTGCTTTGAAATTGTCGATGATAGTATGATGATGGTGATGATGATGATGATGATGATGATGATGATGATGATGATGATATAATGATGATGTGGACCTATAGCAATGTGGTATTAAGTCGACCCATAGCTAGTTGCAAGGTATTTGGCCATAGCACTTTAATCTGGTCGTGTGTATGATGATGATAATGACTGATGATTTGATTCTGCACAGCCATGACCAAGAGTTCATCGGAATTTCTCAGCCAGCATTGCGTCGTATCTTGCGTATTTCTCTTTCCTCCCCAGAGACAGGGAATATCCTTCCTTCCCATACTCTTTTCTTGTGTACTTCATATTGCTATCACATAGAAATAGTTCATGTAACAGCCCACATTGCCACAACCGGTAGGGAATGTGGGCAAACTTTGGCTGTCCCGTACCACACCACTCTGAGATTTTAACCTTCCTGTATTGCAACGTAGTATATTGATGATGTGAGCTTAAAGCAAGGTACTGTGTTAGTACTGTCCTTGGGTGATGATGGGAACGGTGAGACTTGCACGGAACCACTTTGATTTTGCTAGTACTGGCCAGAACTACTGATGATAAGGGTTCGTTATTGCTTGTGTTAGTTCTTGGTGATGACGGCAACCTGTTGCAAGGCAAAAAAGTCAACTTTTCGCATCCGGCTGGAGCTATAAAAGGTGGTACAGGAGAGATACTGAGATAGCATGATCAAGTAATAAGTGTCCACTCACTAGGTGTAGAACACATCCGAGAGGGCAAGGGTAAATTTGGGGCCCTTATTTTCTGCAGCATTTGTCGTTGTTTTGGCAGATATCTGGTACCACTGGAAAACAGCTTTCACCACAGTTTAAGAAAGCCACGACATGCCATGATCGGCACAACAGCTGAGCAGAGAAAAAATAATGATGCTCTGTTCTTGTCTAGCGGAAAAGTTTTGGGTGTTTCTCGGCTATACTTGGCTCTATGGGAAAAGAGAGAGAGAGAGAGAGAGAGAGAGAGAGAGAGAGAGAGTTCAATAGCTGGAAAGGAGACAATGTTTTGGTGTTCCTCAAAGCAGGGCAATTTTACAAGCCATACTGGGCAAGAATTTCACTTACTGATACCAAATTTTAGCTGAAGTATCGTGTTCTCATTCGATTCGCCCACTTAAGAAGAGTATCCTGTCCTTGTGTGTGTGTGTGTGTGTGTGTGTGTGTGTGTGTGTGTGAGGCAGAATCTATGACGTGTGTGTGTGGCGCCGCGTTGGTGCTTGTGTTGTGCATACGTCATGAAATATACCTTTTGTGTGTGTGTGTGTGTGTGTGTGTGTGTGTGTGTGTGTGTGTGTGTGTGTGTGTGTCTCTCTCTCTCTCTCTCTCTCTCTCTCTCTCACACACACACACACACACACACACACACACACACACACACACACACACACACACACACACACACACACATATTCACACGTACCAAAACCTCGATTAAACCTATAATTGCATTTAAGGATTTAATTTTGGTTGTCATAGGAAGTCTTATCAGGCGTGGTCATGAGATTACAGATGCTTAAAGACAGACTATTATTGTTGAATTGATGGTAACTCCAAGGGGGCTAACAGAGACTTGTTCTTTGTTGAGGTCTGTTCATGAAGATATTGTAAAAGATTCTTGGTACTGTAGCCTATGATTATGGTCGTTCTTGTTGATACTGATCTTGGTGCTTAACTCGGATCTGCCTGGCCGAGCAGACGCGTCGACCAAAGGCAAGGATCTACTTTTGAGGGGCTGTCCTACAAGTATTGGGATTCGTTGCCCCCTTGTGCTAGACAGCGCCTCAACAGGTTCGGTCCAGGTTCCTTCCCACGGCGAGGTGTAGGGAAATATGGGGATATATGGCTCCCGGGTGTGCGCCACATCTGCACCGCCCAGGATGCACAGCGCCACCACGTGTAGGCTCACCTTCTGGGCGACAGACATGATGTAAACTGCATGAATGGCACACAGAATATCAAGGCCCTATGCAAAGAGATCTATTAAGGATAAGTGATGACAGAGATAGTCGTTGAGTTGTAGTTGTGAGGTAGGAATGAGTCTCCTTGGTTACTAGTCGAGTTTGCTTTCAAGTCTGACTGCACTTGGTAGAAAGGGGTGGCGGGTGTTTGTCAGCTTCGAGTAAACCCACTATAGGAGGATTTAGGGTGCTCTTTACTATGCATATTTATCCCCAGTATCTCATCTCTCTCTCTCTCTCTCTCTCTCTCTCTCTAACGATCCAAGAGAATATTAATCTCCCATATGCAAAGAAACAGCTTAGGAAAAGCTACAAGGCCTGCTTAGCTAACAAGACCACGCCCTATGACTCACTAGCAGCGTCTATCTCAGCCATGTCCTGTGTGTGTGTGTGTGTGTGTGTGTGTGTGTGTGTGTGTGTGTGTGTTAATATGCATGTCAGGATGCGTGTGTGCGTGCTTGCATGTCTCTCCATCCACCCTTCCCACACTGACGCACAAGGACAGAGTAGCATCGTGGCCACATGTTGAAAACTGTACTCTTTTCACCTTAACTTGGCCCAGATTTTCGTCCTTTTGCAGCTTAACGTAGGTAAGTGAAGGGAAAGGACAGGACAGTACTGTGGCACTACAGGTTTCCACAGCACTTCTTCTTGACTAGCGTCCCATTTTAGTGTGTACTGTTACAGCTCAGCATTCAAAGCGGAGAGATGGCAATTTTAGGCCAAGTTAGAGGAAAAGGGGTAGTCATAGTGGTTTAGAAAGGAGGTTTGAACAGGTCCCTTGCAAAGCTGGCTCAGGTAATTTCTGTGGGGGGAATGGTTTTTGTCTCAGTGATGATAGTTTGTATTTGGGGTTTGGAGGACTCTTATCTCCTTTTCCTTGGCAGTTTATTATCTCTAGTACATATCAGTATTTTCCTTCATACTTTATATAAACATAATATGTATTTTTTCATATAATACATTCATACAAAACCGGAGTCATGGACCTCTCTCTCTCTCTCTCTCTCTCTCTCTCTCTCTCTCTCTCTCTCTCTCTCTCTCTCTCTCTCTCTTTCGTAAGCGAAAGCATTATCATCTTTAAAAACATCTATATTTGGTTCATCCGACTGTGCACAAATAACACAATATCATGAGATCTTTCTTCTCTTGTGACAGGGCATCATTTCTCTGTTATCACATGTATTTTGGTTCATCTAGTCAGTTATTTTTATGCTTGAGACGCTTTGTATAGAGCTTAGTAGCTTGCTATGGCGCCAGTACCACCATCGCATTAATTATTCAGCTAGGATGGCCACAGTAATAGCTTTATATAAGGTTCAGTAGCTTGCCATGGCCGCAGCACTGACATCACAGTAGCTATTCAGTGAAGGTGGCCATAGCAGTAACGTTATAGAGCCCAGTAGCTTGCCATGGCGCCAGTACCATCATCACATTAATTTTCCAATAAGGGTGTCCACACTACTAACTTTATGTAGGGTCCAGTAGCTTGCCATGGCGCTAGTACCACCGTTACATTAGTTATATATTCAGTGAAGGTGATCGCAGTAATAACTTTATAGGGCCCAGTCGCTTGCCATGACACCAGTACCACCATCACATTAATTTTTCAATAAGGGTGTCCACACTACTAACTTTATGTAGGGTCCAGTAGCTTGCCATGGCGCTAGTACCACCGTTACGTTAGTTATTCAGTGAAGGTGATCGCAGTAATAACTTTATAGGGCCCAGTCGCTTGCCATGACACCAGTACCACCATCACATTAATTTTTCAATAAGGGTGTCCACACTACTAACTTTATGTAAGGTCCAGTAGCTTGCCATGGCCTCAGCATCACCATCACATTAGTTATTCAGTGAGGGTGGTCGCAGTATGATGGTATCAGGGACAACGTAGTATAAAAACAACCCCATAACTTTCCCTTGACCGATGTTCACGTACGAAATGAAGTCTGAGTCCATATTCGTAAATTTTCTTGATCTTAAGTGGCATACGATATCATTTTTTTTTATTTAATGCCAGAAAAGGAAGAAAGCAGAGTATTATCCCTAGATCCATGAAAATCCGTGCCTTTCAAATAATTTGGACAAAAACAAAATGCCAAATTTCAAGATTAATTCATTTTGAGATTTCTGCACACACACACACACACACACACACACACACACACACACACACACACACACACCGGTAATCTATATATATACTCTGTGAGTAGACTTGACAGCCCGTTCCCAAAGGCCTGGCAGTCTTCTTACACGCCACGCACCTTGCTTATCATCAAAATGGGTGCAGTTCCTTTCCCTCAGCTGGCCTTGTGGTTGATTCCTTAGGTACTCCATATTTACTGCCGTCAGAGGGGGTCCAGATGATATCAAGGGTAGTACAGTATTCAGATCGCCCCGTATGGCCAGTCTCGCTATCTTGCTATGTAGTCTTGGTGCGGTTTTTGCTCGCGGTTGTAAATATATCTGGTAATATGGTTTTTATCTCCTCTTGTGCCTCGATTTCCTTAGGACAGATGCAGTATTTCTTACCTCGTTTGCAGCTACATTTTTCTTGTGCCTCAGTTTTCTTTAGACAGGTGCAGCATTTCTTATCTACGTTTGCATTTGTGTTAGTCATTTGCCTAGATTTCCTTTAAGACAGATGCAGTTTTTTTTCTCTATGTTTACAGCTGTAGTGTCATTACCTTCGCTAACGGTGTCGGAAGGCCGTTTTCATCCGTGTCAGTCAAAAAGTTGGCATCGGATTTTAATAAAGATCTAGCGGACAGGTGGACAAAGGAGCAAGAAAGAGTTGTTTCAGTTTTGAGGTGGATCCGAGTCTGGAGTCTGGAGTAAATAGTAATTTTATTTGTCGTTGGTCAAGGCATGTGCCCTCATAGTGTTTTCTGATTTATATTGTACTGTCGGCTTCACAATGCACTGTTCACTCCAACTAGGCGTAAAAGTGCCATCATCACCCTGAATGCTGAGCTATGAGAAGAGATTAACACTAGGATGTGATGCTAGTCACGAAAAACTGCTATGGAAGGAATGAGAAGCCGTATCATTAACTCTGCCACTAGGTTACGGGAAATAGCTTGCAAAGGTCGGAAATATCACCAGGTTAAATATTCCCTACTGTCTTCAAACTGTGTCAAGGCCTAGTAATGTCCTGCTAAGCTAATCAGTAACATTCAGTGGGCTGGAAGGGTTGGAATCTGGTTCACTAGTTAGGGGACCCATAGATGATTCTCCTTGATACGATGCGTGTCAGGGTGGAAAGCGGCGGACAGGCCCAAGTGTGAGTAGGGGCGGTGGAACAATAGGCTAACTTTTGTCCTTAGTGTGAAGTAGACGCAGTGGAGTAGTAAGCCTGTTATTATTATTATTATTATTATTATTATTATTATTATTATTATATCACAGTTAGCGTCCTATTTAAAACCGTTAGTAGAAACTGCTTTGATATGGGTATGGCTAATTTGATAGTGTATATGTAATAGTGATCAAACTGAATTGTATGTGAATGATGTGTAGTCCATATTACTGGGCACGTAGCTGATAGTCCTGCCACTTTTATATATACAGTTTTTAGGTGTAGTAGCTTCAGGGAACGACTCTGTCTGTCTGTCTGTCTGTCATTAATGATTTTAGGACCCGAGGTGCATCACTCCAATGCACTATAGCGACATCAGCGGAGCCACACCACTGCACACTATACCATACCATACCACACCATACCACACCACACCACACCACACCACACCACACCATACCATTCTACCCTACCACATCACACCACATCACTTCACCACAGCATTATAACGACATCAGCGGGGCCGCACCACTGCACGCCATACCATTCCCTACCATGCCACACCATACCATTCTGCCCTTCCACATCACTCCACCACAGCACAGCACACCACAGCACAGCAAAGCACACCACACCACACCACACCACACCACACCACACCACACCAAGAGCATTAACTGAAGGGTCCTGAAATTTCCTCATCAGATACTTTTGTTTTTATTAAATTATTTTTTATTTAATCCAATCTCAGCTCACTGCGCCTTTAAATCATCCTGTCAGTCCCACTACACATTACTTGACAACCCGCAAATAAACGAATAAATAAATGAATAAATTAAATAAATGATTAAATAGATAAATATATAAAGTAATAGACAAGTGGCTAACTCACTCACTCACTACGTAAATCTGTAAAAAAATAAAACACATTCCCTTCTCAGACACCTGCAGTTCTAGTCCTACACTCTCCACTCTCTCTCCTTTCTCCTTCGATTCCCAGATGGCCAATGCACCTGATTTACCTCCACGCTAATATGATCATTTGGCTGCCCTGCCCATCTCACCACCTGTGCCCACCTGTCTAAACACATTTTAATATCCCTACCCACTTTTTTGCTCTCTCTCCTTTCTTGCCACTTTTCCTCTGGTAGTGGCTTTGTGCACCCTGAATGGAGCAGCTGCAGCGTCCACCCAGGAGCCAAGCCTCCCCATACTTCCCTGCATTTCACCGTGGGGAGGACCCTGGTCCGGCGCTGTCTGCCACAAGGGGACGTTGTATTTGCTGTACTATTCTTGTAGGACGTCCCCGCAGAAGCAGTGGCTTACCTGTGGCCCACGGGTCTGCTCGGCCAGGCAGCCTGGGATTGCAGCAGCAGCAGCAGCAACAACAACAACAACTTTGTCCACATTTTCCTTGGTGCAATACGTAACAAAATCTGTCACCGAGAATACGAGCTCAGTTTGAACAGGCCATCAGTGTTGTTAGTAGCCTATAGATTATGGGTGTAGTAGACAAGGTAAATCGCTAACGGAGAGATGCTACGAGCCCCAAGTTTTGGACATGCCGTCAGTATAGTTAGTATTCCTTGTAGGGCAGGTTCGTGTAGTTGGGATGGCCTTATCTCGCGAGACATTCATCAAGTCTTATTCACACCACACTGAGTTACACCTGCCATGAATCACTATCAGATTTACGGTGTTTATATTTGGCAAGGGGAAATATGTGACACTTTAACCCCTACACCACCAGAGACTAAGTGCAGCCTGGGTAGCAGCGTCTGACACTTGTAGCCTAGAGAGCAATATCTGACACGTGTGGGGATATTATGACACCTTAACTCAATATCTGACACTTTAAGACATGACCTGAGAGCACTTTAGCCTGGGTAGCACCATCTGACACTTGTAGCCTAGAGAACAATATCTGGCACTTGCAATATGTGACACTTATATGGTTTAGTTAACACTTAAGATTGTCACAGCCAGCAAAGAAGTGTTGGGGAAATTTGCTCAGTGTTGTAGCTACGAAAATTGCTAACCCTCTAAGCATTATTTGGTTTAAACGTAGGACGGATGCTGAAGATTTGGAAATAAGTAAAAATAGTGGTAGTGGTGTTGGAAAGGTCAGAATGGTAGAGAGAGAGACAGGGAGATAAGGAACATGATGGTGCTGGTAGAATGATAGGCAAGCTGGTTATGCTGATAGGGAATAGATGGATTGATAGGGGTTCTGTTGATGCTAGTTGGGAGACAGATAAGGAAGGTGGTGATGCTGGTAAGGAGATAGAGAGATAGGGAGACAGGAAAGCTGGTGGTGACGGTAGGGAGATGGAGTTAGGGAAGATGATGATGGTGGGAGGGAGATAATGACAGAGAGATAGGGAGACGGAAGTTGGTTCTGCTAGGGAGATAGAGAGATAGGGAGGCTAGCTGGTTGTTTTAGTAGGAAGATAACGAGACAGAGATAGGAAAATAGTGAGGCATAGATATCAAGACAGAGAGATAGGGAGACAGAATCTGGTGATGCTGATAGGGAAGACGTATGCACCTGTATCCCACCACACCCGGATCTTGCCTGACATAACTGCCTTTTCCTCCTCTTCTGTTCTTCCCTCTCCTGCCAGAATCTGCACTCCGGTCTCCCCTCCCTCCCCATTCTCACACCCCAACATCCATCCCTCCACTCCTTACTCTCTTTTTCGATCTGTTTCGCGCCCTGGTCGGTTTCACAGTTCTTTTTTGTACGCGTTCTGACTTAGCGTGATTCAACCTAACCTGACTTAGCCTAACTTAATCTAATATTCATTCCATATTCTTCTTTACATAGTCTCACTCTCTGCCAGGCTTCATAGTCCCGTCTTACGTGGTCTGACTTAAACTTAGCTGAGCCTGATATTTCTCTTTCATTCACCTTACTTAAACTTCCTAACTCCCTGGGCCAGTTTCATAGCTCCTTCGTATATGCCCTGACCTAACCTAGTCTAACCTGGTCTAACCTAATCTACTAAATCAATCTCTGGTAGTGAAGGAGTTAAACAGAGGTTGTAATTAATCACGTTACTATGTTAGGATTCTTCTAAAATAAATATATTGTGTAGCTGTAACGATAATTAAATAAAAAAGACATAACAGCGGTGAAAAGATTTACGTATTAATGTGTGCTTTTCATTACACCTCTACCTAATTCCCTTTCTGAACCATCACTTCCATTTCTTCTCTGTCTATCTCAACATCCTAATATTTTTACCTCCGTTACACTCGCACATGCTTCCTCTTCCTCCGTCACTCTCACACTTGCCTTCTCCCCCTCCATCACTCTCACACTTGCCTTCTCCCCCTACCTTCTCCCTCTCTTTCTCCTTCTCTCTTTCCATCACTTTCACACCTGCCTTCTCCCCCACCATCACTCGCACACCTGCCACCTCTCACTCCATCACTCCTATACGTGCCTCCTCCCCGTCTGTCACTCACACCTACTCCCTCCCCCTCCATCACTCTCACACCTCCCCCCATCACCACTCCCTCTCACTCCTGGCATGATCGTTGGACCGGTTCCTGATTAACCTCCAGGTGTGCTAATGTGCTCAGATTATTCGTCTCCCAAGTAGGTGATAAGCAACTCCAGAATTTTACATAGTATCTATATCTGTCTATCTGTCTACCTATCTGTCTATCTGTCTACTCATCTATCCATCTGTCTGTCTACTCGTATGTATCTATCCATTTATCTATCTGTCTGTCTGTCTGTCTTTCTGTCTAGAGAGAGTAAACTAAATGAACTCTAATCTCGTAATACCTACTCTATAACTATTTTGGTATACATAGGCCATTGATTCCTTTACTCCCTATTTAGATCGACCGCTGCCTATTTTGGAGGTCGTATCGTTGAAGCGTTGGCTGGCTTTAACAGATGCTTATATTGCGCCAGCCTGATTTACGGACGATTTTACTGCACATAAATAAGCTTTGATGCTGATTCTAGTGCTGCTTGTGGCTGCTCATATGGGTTAGTTAATTCCACTCTCCAGTGCGAGAGAGAGAGAGAGAGAGAGAGAGAGAGAGAGAGAGTTGAGGGCGAGTGTACTAAGGCATGGGATATAATGTATGTTTATGGTATATACGGCGATTTTTACCTGACAACGATCTGTGGCGTCACTGAACTCGGTTGGTGGTCAGGTGTAGTCAGACTCAAGGGTTGATTTGACTAGTAACCAAGGAGACTCATTCATGCCTCTTAACTAAGGCTCAACGAATTTCATGCAACCATAACT
>NW_027643474.1:0-97500 GCF_032717465.1 Coenobita brevimanus
AAAGTGATCACTATATACGGCGTCCGAAAGGGACAAGACCAATGGAAATCTAGAGAAACAGAAGAGGAGAAGCCACAGGGAGAAGATCCCAGACAGGTAGAAAGTATGAGTTTTATCGTCCCAATGTGCGTTGACATTCCTGTATTTAATAAGGATAAATTATTATTAAAAATAAAAGATTCAAGTTGGCGGCCACGCGAATTAGTAATGGTGTCGCCCCATAAGGCATGACGACGAGAGTTAAAATCTCCCAACAATAAAATTGGAGTGGGTAATTGGGATAGTAAAAGAGAGTAAAGGCAGAGAAATCTGGATAGGCTGGGATGGAGAGAAATAAAACAGAAACCACTGTAATCCAATGTTTGAGAAAAACCCGAATAAAATGGCATGGATAAATGGTGGTAATTGATAATGGACAGATGTCGAGACTAGGATAGCTGATGCAGAAAGAGAAGCAGGGGAGAACAAGAAACAATAGCTTGGAGGTATAGGTACCGGAGGGGAAGGCAAACAGGGTTCTTGTAGAGCAAACTAAGGACGGAGAGTAAACTGAAAGAAGATAGCGAAGGTCGTTGCGATGGGCCGTAAAAAACTGCGTATGTTCCATTGTAAAATAGACAATTAAAACATTTCAAAACACCAAAAATAAAAGAAATAAGACCTAACAGAAAAACAGTCCTAGGAAAAGACAAAAAAGAAATTAATAATAAAATATACAAAGGAAGTAAAATAGTGTTAAACTGGAAGATATTACAAAATAATAACATGCGATTATCGAGTCGTTCACACGACGGTAGGAAATAGGGGGTAGAAGGTTGAACTGGTGGACGAGCAGGATGGTCACCATAGCCTGGAGGCATGGGGAGAGATAGAGGGGATAGAGTACTGGAAGAGATGGAAGAGGAGGGGGGTAAAGAGGAGGAGGAGATGGAAGGTGGAGGGGGGGATGAAGGAGGGAGAGGAGTAGGAGAGGGAGATCAAGTGGCACAGAGTGAACTTCAAGAGTGGGTGGAAAGAGAGGGTGCAGCATTGTTTACTGGATCTGGCGAAGAAGTTAAAATGTAGCCCATTATCATAGGAATTGTTTCACTGTCGTCATCACCGGAGGGTTTTTTGTTACAATTAGCCGGCTGTGGAGTAGTCCGGGGATGTGACTGAGAAGACTGCTGAGATGTGGACTTTGTCGTGGCAGAGTGTATCGATTGAGAGGGACGAGCATTCGTCGCTCGAGCTTTACGAGCTGAAGTAGGATGATGGGCGGGAGAGGACTTAGAGTCTGGACACGAGTGGGTAGTCTGCGTTTACTATTAGAGGAGGCTGGAAGTTCCGGATGGTACACGTTGTTGGGCCAGAGGCGCCAAACGGCTGGTGGTAGAAGAGACAGGAGACTGGGGTGAGAGGAGGGACGAGGTTGGGAATAGGGGGGAAGTGGGACGAGGAGAGGGAATAGGTAAGGAAGTGAGGATGATGAGGAGGTAGGGTAGAGGAATCTAAAACAGAGAAAAGAATTAGAGGAACCAAGGGGAAACAAAGAGTGAGACTGTAACGGGGGGTTGAGGTAGAGGGAGGGTTAGGTAGAGAAGAGGGATAGGGGTGGAATTGCGTACTAGGGGGAAAGGGAAGAGGAGACAACAGGTACAGGAGTAAGGGATAGAGTGAGTGGGGGGAAGACAGTGAGGAGAGAGGCGATGAAGAGGGGACAGCTGATACGAACAGACAGGTACAGAAGGGGATGAAGAAATAGTTGTGTTATTCAGAAAGTTACTATGGGAGGGAGTGACGGGCTCACACGTGCATAAGTGAGTCGTTCCGAGTGATGACCGAGACCGCGAACTTTACGACGAGCCTCATGAAGGGAGAGGCACATGATTTCCAGCGGGCGGAGGACAGCTTCTTGCCTCGAAGAAGGTAAACTGGGCATGTGTCGGTGAGGTGGCAGAATGGCCACCCTGACAGTCAGGGCAATATCGGATGGTGGAGAAGTGCAGTCTGAGGTGAAGCATGACTGGCCAGTGCACAGTTGGCGCAGACTGCGGATGATCTGCAGTACTTGGCTGGATGGCCAAAGCGCCAACAAGATGTGCACTGGCGAGGGATGGAATGTATTCTCGCACTTGGAGAATAGTGCCTCCAATGATGACTGTGGGGGGCAGATCTGCGGAGAGGCCCAAAAATAATTTTAACAATATTTGCACGGGTTCTTGGCGTCGTCCACGAGGAGGAACTGTATAACATTGAACTGAATGTGTATTGGGTGATGATGCTCTGACAGGGAATTAGTTTAATATCATTGGCGCAGTCTGGGAAAGCCCTCTGGCCGAAGGACATCGAGGATGGTAGACGTACAGTACCAGTGGTAGAATTGAGTTGGGTGTCTGGGGACACGGAGATGGGTTGTCCTGTATTACTGACTAAGGGATGTAACCTTCTCGGCTTGGGCAGCAACTCAAAATTAACAACAAGGCCGGGAACCATTCGGACGGGCCGAGAAGGTGACATCCCTGCCTACTTGTCGAAGGAGGCTGAGGTGGGAGTGAGGAGAGGTCGTCGGTTTGTGTCCTGTATGTTAAAAAATTTTGAACCACGTCCGTGCACCGAAAATTGAGGAGGTGAGGGAAGGAGCAGCAACATAGGAAGAAGGACGAGGTCGGGAGAGAGGAAACAGAGGATACTGAAGGATTAGAAGCAGGAGATAAAAGAAGGAAGGTAAGGGTTGAAGTGTGACGAGCGATAGTAGAAGGGCTGACTAACGTACATTTTAAAGAAGCAGGAGCTGGAGGAGTGGAAGACACAGTAAGGCGAAGAGGACGAGGTGTTTAGTGTGTTATGCTTGAACATGTAGGAGAAGGGGGAAGAAGTCGAGGCCACAGTCAAAAAGGGAGCTCTGAGTCGTCACCATAATGGGGTGAGAAAAGGTAACAGTATCCAGTCCAGGAAGAGAGGCCGGGGTCGTCGTTGGGGTCAAACAATCGGCAGAACCGGGGGAGGGGGAACCTATAACAATATCCATAATTTTCTAAGGAAACAGGAAAACTCATCGTGACTGTTGAAAAAGAAAGGACTATTTGGGAGGAACGCGGAGTCCACAGGTCCAGCCAACGACCCAAGTAGAGGTCAGGCTCCTAGTATGCACTCCCTACCCTACCCTACAAGGGATAGCAACACTGTGCGGGAGGACCAAGTCTTCCAGCACAATGCTGGGCCACCGGCTATTGGCCGAGAGTCCCACAGCCAAGCAACAGCACCCCCGGAACCGAAAGCTGCTGCTTGGCAGCAGTTCCGCCTCTGCAGAGATCTGTCCCTGCAAAGGTCCACATACTGGGGTAGTGCCGAACCACCGTGACCTCCACAATTGGCCAGGCCAATAGCCCACGGGCACACCCATGTCCTTCCTGTTGCAACTTACTCGAGGTCACAGATGAGAATTTTGATGAACGTGAAAATTTCCACACTTTTTAATGCCAAAAATAGAATAGAGAGGATAGGAGAAAAGGAAAGAAGAAGCAATAGTAGAAGAAAAGGGCCTTGCAAAATTAGCTGAGGCACCGACAGGGACCCAAGGAGAGGGGAGAGGGTTGAGCAAAGTGAAGACAAATATGACATCCACCCAGCAACCAGACTCCTATACTTTTGGAGTACAATAAGGTACCCTGCTATGGCTCCCCTACACATCAAGTCCCCATCGATGTCTCCGAAGCCCCCCCACGACAACAACGAGCAAGGAAACGGGGGGGGGGGGCATCATGGTAGGAACGTACGTAGAACCGTAGTACTGTATTATATTTTCCTGCCACTGAGCTACATGAAATAAGCTACAAAGGGACGAAAACTGGGCCAAGTTAAGGTGGAAGAACTATAGGTAATCTCTCAGTCTTCATTCCACATGGCCAAACCATCTCAGGGTACCTCTCCCAACACCCTCCAGCGCATCCACATCAACACCACAGCGCATCTTTACTTTTTCAGATTAATACAGACGATTTGGCGCAGCAGAGAGAACTCGTAGCTATCAAAGAACGAATGAACAGTATCCTCGCTTACCCTTCTGTACCTCAAGAAGACGGGGAAGCTGTTTACACACTATAATTCTATCACTGAGCTAATATACACACAGCACCTGCGACCTCCCCCTTTCTCGGTTAGAGGGTGACTGATGGGATTCGGAGCTTCAAGGGTTCACAGAGTTCCAGTTGTAGATAAGAGTTGCCTCTAAAAGTTCCTCCTAGGAGGACTCTTAGTAGTAATTTCGCTCCTACCATGAAGTGTTACCAACACAAAGAATCTATCTATCTATCTATTGCCAGACGCCTCAATCCCGTTTGGGGTGGTTACAAACAAATCGCCTCCAAGTCGCCCTGTCCCCCACCATTTCACTGCCCTGCTCCCAACTCACACCCCCCTCTCTCATATACCTCTCCATCCCATCCCTCCATCTCATCCTCGGCCTCCCCCTCCCTCTTCCTCCATCCATCCCACTCACATACATTCTCTTCGTCAGTCTTTCACCCTCCATTCTCTCTACATGGCCAATCCACCTCAGTGTGTTCCTCATAACGCTTCCTATCACATCCACATCCACACCACAACGCTCCTTTATATCCTCATTCGTCAGCCTGTCTCTCCATGTGACATCACAGGCACCTCTTAAATAACCCATTTCCACTGCTCTCACACTTGACTTGTGTCCTTCCAACAACGTCAAAGCTTCACTTCCATACGTTAGAGTTGGTATCACAATACTGTCATGTAGTAACTTTTTCACTTCCATGTTCACTTCCCTGTTTCTTATCACTGCTTTCAAAGAACCAGCAACCTTTCTTCCCTGCTGTACCCTTTCAAGCACTTCACCCTCCAAACCTCCATCCTTACTCATCACACTACCCACGTACTTAAACGTACTCACATTTTCCAATTCCTCTGTAAAAGGGAGACTGATCAGAGCTGACCTCATTAAATGCTGGAAAATCTTCCATCGCCAGTCCCCAGTTGCATCGCCTGAGCTTTTTTCTCTTCCTTCGTTAACTCACACCAGGGGCCATAGATTCAAGGTGGCCAAGCCCCGCACTTCAGCCGAGTGTAGACGCAGGTTTTTCAGCATCAGATGTATAGACCTCTGGAACTCTCTTTCAGATGATGCTGTTAGCGCTGACTCAGTTGCATCATTTAAAAAGTCCCTCCACTCACAACTAGGTCACATCCTGTTCGACTATATTGAATAACTACGACTCTTAATTCGAAGTCCTTCAAGTAGTGCAACTACCGTGCATATGGCACAAAATTCAGCCTCTAATCACTAGTCTATTCTGATGATGATGTATATAGGAAACGGGGCTGGCGTGCCAGTAGGTATGGGCTACCCTACTTCTTGAAAAGCAGATTCCTACCGAGCCATACTGTTAATTGTAGTAGGGTAGCCAACCAGGTGAGTAAACCAGGTGAGTAAATCCAACCTCGCAGTACGTTCACTGACTTCACCTCTCTCAAAGAATCTGCTTAATATATTTAATAAATTACCATTAGAAAGCCTTAGAGTATCAGTAAGTAGTTTAAAAATGAAAAACTACTTTATATATATAGAAACAACATCTATTTGATGATATATTATGATTCTTTACGAATGTCGATAAAATGGATAAAATGTAAACACATCGTGACATCGTGTTGTTGTAAGCGACGTAAATAGTAAACACAAGCTACCCAGCCAGGCGGGCGTCATGTGATGCTACAGACCGGTGAGATCGAACCATAGTGGCTCGTGTTGTGAGATTTGTGGTAATTGGTATAACATATCGTTTTCGTTTTTCGTTTTTAAAGGCTCCAACATGCTTGCATATGTCGGCTTTGGTCACCTAATGGCGGCTCTCCACGCTCACGATCCGTTGCAGCCTCCCTGAAATGCCGTGAATGCTGCTTCCTTTCGTCCACTTTCTGGCCAAATTCGGGCATCATGTGTTGATCCAGGCCACCTTGCAACCACATCCAGTATTTTATATTCACTCTCAATCGCCAACTGAATGTTCATGCTGTGGTAATTTTTCCTGTTCACATACACTTCTTGGTTACTTCTAAAGTTATACCCATTTTCCATATGTTTAATCCATAAGGTTTTATCAAGAGGCTGCAACGGATGTACAGTAAGACTTCTTATGCTGCTCCCCTCCTCCCCCCCTTTTTTTTTTCCATAGTAAATATTGGAAAGATTGCCAGCTAATGTTGTGTAGCTCAAAATATAGCTGATGTAGCATTGTCAGCCAGATAGCAGTACCATTGATAGGGAATTAGTCAATACTTCAGAACTCTAACACCAGCGTATATAATATGGATTTACAGTCAAGTACTCACCCCATCCCATTCCTCCGAATTTAAAAATTGCTGTGTTTTTTTCCTGTATAATTTTTTATGTATTAGTAGACTTGGTCTTGTTTATGATGAAACGTAACTTGGTCTATGATGTTCTTCATGACTAATTTTCCTCAAATCTTTCAGGTCTAGAATGTGACGAAGAAGCCAAAGACCATTATCGTGTCCCAGTTCCATCAGTGAATGTGGTAAAGTGAAAAGCATTGCAAGAAGGAATAAGGAGGGATAGCCTAACCTAAGCCACACTATGACGACCCCTACAAAATTAGCTCCCCCAACTCAAACTAGCCTTAAAAGGTAAGTCTTGGTTAGAATAGGTCAGGGACGTAATATAATGAAAATCGATAACGTTGGTTACTTCTAAAGTTATACCCACTTCTTCATACTGGTTTGGTGCCACAATTTGTATGTGAGTCCCATCAATCACACCAGCTGCCCCAGGAAAGCCAGCAATTCACCTGAATTTTCTTTCAGTTCTTTGTAGTTCAGGGATTGTATGGGGGAACTTCACAAACCTCTTAACAATGTGTGGAGCAGTTACAGCACAGAGTGTTTCCGTATCACATTGCTCACTGATGGCTGCGATGGTCCAAAGTCATCACAGTTACACTGCTGCATTTTTCCAGTTGCAAGGAACCTTAATAGTATCAACACTTTTGTCTTGGGTGTGAGAGGATGGTTTCGATGTGTGGGCCTTTCCAGTACATCTCTTACTAATCAATCAATCAATCAGTCATTTCCTGTGGCATCCCTTGGGATGCATAGGGTCTCAATGAACTCTCTCCACCAATATTTGTCTCTTGCCATCTCCTTCAGGTCCCACCAACACTCCTCTCCTGTTTCTTTTTTCGTTGTTGTTGTTGGTGCCTACTCCCATCCGGGAGTTCTTGTCTAAACAAGATGGCTTATTTATTTATTTATTTTTTTATATTTATTTATTTTTTCTCAGTCTCTATTGTTCATTTCTGTGTTGCTTCTTATATTCATAATTACTTCTCTTCGTTTCATTATTCTGCCCACTGTATTTGCCACAACCTGTAATTCATTTTGTTTTAGTATTTCCGTTATTGATTCTTTTCCTTTAATGTCGCTTGTTAAATCTTCGTATGCTTCACATATGAATAAATGATGCTGATTTTCATTCTCTTCTTGGCACATGTCACATATAAGGTTAGGCTCATACTTTTTCTCATAATTTTCCTTCACTTCTAGCATTCTGGTTCGAATAAAAAATATAATCTTTGCGCTTTCAAACTCTATTTCCTCTAGGTATCTCTGTTGGTAGGTGGTGGTGACCATCATCCACTCACTTGATGTAGTGCTGCCTACTTCTTTCTTAGCCTTTGTCATTCTTTTTCTGCGCCTCCCCTCCTCTCTTCCTATTTCTCGCATCTTTCCTTTCACTTCTTATTGCTTTTCTTTCCTTTACAGGTGGCTTTACATTGAGTGACAAGCCAAATGGTTTCCTGTAAGCCAAGAAACCATTTACAACGCTGGGTGGTAACCATATAACCAAACCATACGTGCTCCCTACGTATGAACAAGTGGGTTGGTGGAGGGTTAGTGCCCCTCCCCTTAAAACAAATAACTCAAAGTCAAATGGCCACCCCTTAAGGGATTATGGTGTCTGGCTATAGATAGATAGATAGATAGATCTCTGTTGGCCTATTTCTTGTTCCACTGATTCCTTTGTCTTACTCCCTTTTCTCATGTCTTCACAAATTTCTTCTTTATTTTTTGTCATTATTTTTTCTTTTATTACCCTTTTTGCCACTCTCTCTTCTAATGTTTCTAAGTCTTCAGGTATGCTGTACTTTTCTTTAATGTCTTTTATTTCTCTCACGTACTCTCTTTCAAAATCTTCACACTGTTTTCTCATCTTTACTTCAACAGCGTCTTCTTCCCTATTCTTGAGTTCAGTGTAATATTCAAGTTTTCTTTGATTAATTTTGTGTTCTATTTTTACTTCCTGTGTTTCATATAATAAAGCACAGTTCGGTCTGGTTAGTACTTGGATGGGTGACCGCCTGGGAACACCAGATGCTGTTGGCATCCCTACGTCAAGTGGGGTTGGTGGAGGATTAGTGCCCCTCCCTGTAAAACAATTAACTCTAAGCCCTTGGCCACCCTGTCTGGGATACATGGCGTCTGGCAATGGATGGATGGACATTTCGGTGTTGTCCTTGGTACCTTGATTAATTTGGTTAAGTACTGAGTCTGAACATTATTTAGAGCTTTCTTTTTCTCTTAATGTTTTCCCACTTTCCCCTCCAAACAACATTATCGGTAATACACAAGTATTAAATAATTTTAGCCCTATTTTAATTCTACTTTTTTTCAGTTCTTTTCTATTTATGATGTTAATACATTCATTTGCTGCTACCCTTGCTTTATGTATCATATTTTCCACTTTAATATTCTGTTTCCCTTTTTCTTGTATAATTATTCCCAGGTACTTATGACTTTGTGTTCTTACAATTTCTTTACCATTTATATTTACTCTTTTTCCCTTGCCTACTAATGCTGATTGCTTTGTTTTATGTTCATTAATTTCTAGTCTTTTTAATTTTAGAAATACTTCAATTGTGTTTATTGTATCCTGTATTTTGTAATTTTCCTCTTTTGCCATGATATCATCTTGAAATATTAATGGGCTTATCCTTACATTTCCTATTTTCCAATTACTTTCTTTTTCCCCTCATCATTCTGCTTAGTGAATCCATAGTTATTGAACTTATTTTGGCCCCTAGCACTGATTCCTGTCTTATCATCTCCTGTACATACACTCCTTTACATTCCCCAATTTCTGTCATAGGTATCAATTCATTTTTCATATTAATTTCATATATCATCCTCCAGTTTTTACCCTTTATTCCCTTTAGCCATAGCTCCTTCATTACTTCCTTTAATACCATTTTGTCAAAACACTTTGATACATCAAAATATACTGCTGTTATTTCTTTCTTTTTCTGTTGTGCTTCTTCAATAATATTTCTTATAAAAAAATGATGTTCCCTTACTGATTTTCCTTTCCTTGCCCCGCACTGGTAATCACTCATATTCTCCATCTTTTCTGTTTCCTTCATTTCTGTTATTTTCTCCATCATTTTCATCAGGTGTGAGTTCAGTATCAGTCCTCTATAATTGTTTAAATCTTTCTTGTTACCTTTTCCCTTATATATATTTTTTATGTATGCCTTGAGCCACTCATTTGGTATTATTTCTCTATCATATATTTTCATCATCATTCTTATTATTGAATCCTTCATACTTTTCCCACATCTTGTAATCATTTCATTGCTAATTTTATCTGGGCCAGTTGCTTTACCAGTCTTTAACTTTGTTATTACCATTTTCACCTCTTCCTCACTTAATTTTTCCTCTTCCTTGTTTTCATACATCCAACATTCTCTGATCATACTCTCTAAGCAGTCTGTGTATTCCTCATATCCTTTTGTTAAGTCATTTGTTTTGTATATCTCTTTATAGTATTCTGTAACTCTTTCTTTTATCTTTTCTGGGTTTCTTATATCACTTCCATCTTTATCTCTTACTACATACTGCCACTGGGGTTTCTTGTTAAGTCTTCTCCTTAACCTCCACAGCGTATCACTATTATTTCTTTTATCATTAAGCTGATTACTAATTTCTTCTATTCTTCTTTCCTCATTTTCATTTATATATTTTGCTATATTTTGCTCAATCTCTTTTCTTTCTGTTATAAAGTTTGCTTTTCTGGTTTTATCGTTCTCTTTTCTTATTTGTTTCCTTATCTTCCTTTTTCTTTCCATTAATATCTTCACCCTTTTATCTATTCCTGGTTTAACCCTTTTTGACATTCTTATTTTCCCAAATGCTTTATCCAGTATATTATACACTACTTCCTTCCATTTATTCCACTCAATTTCAATACTTTGTTCTTGGTAGTTTACTTTTTTCCACATCCTCTCAAAAATTTCATTTTTCTCTGTCATTTCTTTCAACTTTTCCCATCCTCCTTCTTTTTTAAAGTACCACTGTTTTACATAGTCATTCCTTACTTCTTTCATTTTATCATCCATTGCTATTAATATTGTATTATGATCTGTTTCTTTAACTTCTTTGTTTTTGTATTTCGTTAGCTTATACATTCCTTCCTCATCTATATTCATATCTATTATGTCCTCGTATACACTCCTATTCGTTATCACATATTCTAATATAGATTTTTCCTCATTATTTCTTGTGTTTACTCTTGTCCATTTACTTTTACATTTTTCTGTTCCATTTACAATTACACCTTTAACATTTTCTACCATTTGAATCAGTGCTTTGCCTGCTTCATTTTTCCCTACATTATTTCCAACTGTACCATCTTCCTGATTTCCTATTTTTGCGTTTAAGTCTCCAATTATTATATAATCTTCACCCACTTTTTCTATGTTTCTAATGTGTTCTTTGAGATACTGAAACTGTTCCCTAATTTTATTGTTTGTCACCCATCCTTCTGTTTTTCCATATACACTAATTACATTCAGTGCTCTTTTTCTGGTTTCTATTCTTACTGTCATTTCTTCTATATCTTCTGTTTCCTCACTGATTTTTACTGTGTTTAACTGTGAATTTATTTTGACCATAATTTCTATTCCTCCACCCACCTTATTTTCTCTGTTATTATTATATGCCTTATATCCGTCTAACTTCACCACTTCTCCTCTTCTCAAGAACGTTTCATTAAGTACTATAATTTCTGGGTCTGTTTTGTTTGTCACTTCTCTTAAACTTACTTGCTTTTCATTAATTCCTCTACATTGCTTACTGATGGCTGCGATGGTCCAAAGTCATCACAGTTACACTGCTGCATTTTTCCAGTTGCAAGGAACCTTAATAGTATCAACACTTTCGTCTCGGGTGTGAGAGGATGGTTTTGATGTGTGGGCCTTTCCAGTACATCTCTTACTAATCAATCAATCAGTCAATCATTTCCTGTGGCACCCCACGGGATGCATAGGGCCTCAATGAACTCTCTCCACCAATATTTGTCTCTTGCCATCTCCTTCAGGTCCCACCAACACTCCTCTCCTGTTTCTTTTTTCATTGTCCTCAACCAGGTTTCCCTCGGCCTACCTCTACCTCTTCTTCCTTTAGCAGTCCACTCTGGCACATCCTGTATTAAACTACAGACAGACAGACAGAGACACAGAGAGAGAGAGAGAGAGAGTTTCCCGTGTCTGTCCATGTATTCACTCCTCTGCAACACTGACCAAAATAATTATGACACACATCGCACCATCTTGAGACATCATCATCATCATCATCATCATCATCAATCATCATCATCATCATCATCATCATCATCATCATCATCATCATCATCATCATCATCATCACCACCACCACCACCACCACCACCACCACCACCACCACCACCACATCATCATCATCATCATGAATCCGAACTCACTATTGTATGGGGTGGGTATGATGCAGACAGAGAAACAGGTCATGGAGGCAGGACTCTGTTAATGGACTGTGCAGTGTAATAAACCATCTATTCCTTCAGTTATCATTCAGATCTTCAAAATTCTTCTCAAACCCGACATGCCAACTATTATATAAATGTGGGTTGACTGATAATGCATAATTTCACCATACACCATAATGGGATACGGGGGAATTGCTGCCTACTTCATCTTTTCGCCTTTTTCAGTTTGTATAACACGATGATGTGATGTTCAAGGGTACGAGTGGACGGACGGCACTCCCTTCACCTTCATAGACTGGGACCTGAACCAGCCCGACGCTGAGGACGGCAGGAAGGAGTGTGGCTCAGCTAATGTGTTCTCCCTCAAGTTTTCTGTTTCGTACTGTGAAGCCAACCTACCCATCATCTGTGAGGCCAAGGAAGGTAAGCCGATAGATAGAAAAATAGATAGATGGACAGACAGCTAGATAGGTAGATATAGACAGACAGATAGATGAATAGGTAGTAGATAGATAGATAGACAAATGGAGATAGGTAGATAGATAGATAGACAGACATAGATAGATAGATAGATAGACAGAAAGATAGGTAGGTAGATAGATAAATTTAAACTCATTTGATTAGAGGCTGTACACACAACTTTTTACGTGCACACTCTGCTTGGATAACTATTGCACCCGGGTGTTTGTACATTAACACACAGTTGCTTGTGGTTCCAAACATAGATAATTATAGATAAAACAGCTTCATTATCATCATCACTTAAGTACTTAACACATCAGCATCATAAATTGCTGGTAATATGGTTCTTTTTTCATCCAGCCATCCATCATCCAATCCTACGTTGCCCCATGAGGAGCGTAGGAGCCCGGGGCTAGGCGGTTGGTCCCGGCATTTAAGATGAGAGTGACCAGCCTCACTCATCCCTGAGTGGCATTACATGAGCAACCAACCCCAACCACCCCTTGGATATAAACCTTCACCGGCTCAATCCAACTGGAGTGCAATAATTACCCACTAAACAACCAGGTGCCAACATTTAGTTACAGTATGTGGTTACCACCCAGCGTAGTAAATGGTTTCCTGATGTACAGGAAACCATTTGGCTTGTCACTCAGTGTAGAGTCACCCACAGACAGAAGGAAGAGGAAAGAATGAAGGAAAGAAAGACAGAAGAGGGAGTGTAAAGTCACCCATAGGCAGGAGGACGAGGAAAGAATGAAGGAAAGAAAGACAGAAGAGGATGGAAGGAAAGAAGGTTGGAGGAGAGGAAAGGGCAGACCATATATAACTGATCATAATACTCGTATGTTCAACAAGCTTCTAATATCTTACGGGGATTTTCAAGAACATGGCAAAATCTTGTTCTGTGTCCAGTGATTAAATTGATAAAGTCCTTAGCCCAGACATTCTACAGGTTTATAATTCCCAGCACATAAACACGTCTCCGGCCACACCCTCTACGATGCAACTTCACCTATGCATTTGCCATAAAAGTATCTGTAAAATAATGCCGTCTTACTTGTAGGGGAGGTAGTTCATTTGTAATTACTGAGTTATGAATTATTCTTCTTGCTTTGTTCTGAGTCTCTTTCAGTTGTTGTAATGCAGTAAGGGTAAGGTTAATCTGTGTGGATATGAGTCAAATATACTGGGTTCTGGTGAGGCATTGGGGGAACGATAAACTGTACAGATATATTTGATTATATTACTGTGAATTAGTTTGTACAATGAGTAATCAAAATAAGAAGTGATGATAGTGTCAATTGAATATTCAGATTTACTCTAGCAACAAGTGTCTACCTTGTTGCGAAAGTTAGTGAGGAGATGGTAACCAGGAAAACTGTATTAGCTTAAGTCAGTAGAGGGAGAGACTTGGGCTTGTGTGTGGTATACGGCAGGTGGAGATATGGATTCAAGGAAGATGTGAACAGAATTCAGATTGATACTTAGACCACGGATGTCAGTAAAATTCAAGGCCGAATCTGCACTTCTCCCCTGACGAGCATGGTGTGTGGCAGTCGTTTGATGGCGACCAGGAGAGCCCTGTGTCACCAGCCCTATCCTGCAGGTGGTGGCAGTGTGAGGCACCACAGCATTTGCTCTTAATATTGCAGCTGCCATTGTTCAAGAGGGGATGGATTAGTGGTTATGATGTATAATGTGCATGTAGTGTGGTGTGGTGTATACAGTTGGACGTAGATATTTATGAGAGTATCCTGGGTGCAGCAATGACATCATCATAGTGAATGGGTTAATGGAGATTGTTTCTAACTCATTCACCATGAATGTTATCCACTCAGCTGTGAGAGAGAAAAAAATCTATTTGGCATTTGTCAGAGTCTGAATTAATCCCAGTGATATCCTTCATGCAAGAGATTGTTCCAAACAACAATACGTCCAGACAATGGACTCTTTTCCATTGTGCAAGATTTGGGGAGCATGACACCCCCAGCAATTCTTGGGGGTCAACCCTCACCTAATAATAAAAATGACCAGAAATAAGGGGTTGTGAGCAGATGGATTTTGGCGAGGCATCTCAGCTCAGTTCATGTTGGTCCATGGTAGTATCTTCCACTACCAGAAGAAGAGGGGGGTTCGCCTCATGCGGAATTTATAAAGCATACAAAATAGGGGAAGCAGGGCAGATACTTTGTGATATCTTAGTACATGTTGCACAGTGGACCATAATGCAATATTTGGGAGGCCTGGCTCCCCTGGTAATTCTTGAGAGGTCAGGCACGTTCCCCAAAATAAAGAAGATCAGAAATTGGGGAAAGCGAGCACATGGATCTCAACGCAGATTACATACATATGACAAGATTTGGTATGCTGTTTCCAAGGTTTCTTTGAAGGCACAAGAAGTAACTGCAAATCTCTGTTATTATGAAGTGTAGCATCCCACTTGTTTTGGTAGTCTTACTGTACTAGTGTGAAAATTGTAAGTGATATGAAGCTTGACCTGAGTGGGCTATAGTGTGTTTTTTATGGTACGTTTTGTATCATACTAAAACTCCTTGATTTTGGTCACTGTTTTCAGTATGTAACTTAGTGACATAAAAGGGCATATTTATTTCTGCTTAATGATCATTTAGTGAATATTTCAACGTCCTGCAGTAGGCATTATTTTGTAATTCAGTACTTCACCTAAACCTGACTTTTTGCAAAATTGGGCGTGTGCACTGCTTGTTTAGCCCATATTGGGGTTATTCAGTATAGATAATGAAATATACTGGTCCCGCATAAATCACTGAGGAACCCAACTGTCACCGGTCCCAGAGATGACGTTCTGTTGACTATTTATTGGTAGTTCCTGCTGTAAGTCGTGAAGCCAGTTACAAAGACCAGTATTACTAAAAACTATTTCATCCTTCCAGGCACCATGCACACCACGGCAGCCCCACCAACAAAGCCACCCATCACACAGTGCTCGGACGTCGACTCCTGGACCTTGTACGGAGACAACTGCTACAAGTTTGTGTCTGAGTTGCATGAGGCGCCGCAGAGCTGGTGGCAGGCTCATCTACTGTGTTGCGAGGAGGGCGGCGAGCTGGCATCCATACATTCCCACGAGGAGAACTACCGGATTGAGGCCATGGTGAGTGAAGAGACGAGGGTTAGGGAATTAGATGCCTTGTGGTCAAGTGGGCTGAGGCGCCAGGGGGAAGGAAGATCACTTGCCTGACCCAACACTATGAGTTATTTCTGGATTTTAAAAACAAATGATTATCTCTTATTGCTTTACTGTTCTGTAATTCATGCTTCCTACTTCCTTTGGTACTACGGGCTTACTTGAAGTTATCTGTAATCATCTGGGGGTGAACGGATCGTTAATTTGGCTCTGTTACCTCGTTTTTGTTTTTTCTTGGAGGGAACAATCTTGCCGGCTCCTGGCCTTTGGTTCCATCTTTCTTGCATTAAAGAAAAAAAAAGCCATAAAGATGTCTCGTTGTCCTGAAAACATTAGTGGAGAATGGGCCTAATAATTTCAGTACAAAAACCTTGCCCTAAGCTGAATAAGAAACCATGGTGACGATGAATGACATAAAGAATCATCGTACTGAAGGTGATCAAGACAGCAGCAACGACGTCTATGGTGTGTGGGTGGTGTGTGGTGGAGGAAGAGAGCAGCTTTGAGGATGAACTATGACCTTAGCCTTTATCATTCTTTTTCTGTGCCTACCCTCCTCTCTTCCTATTTCTCCCATCTTTCCTGTCACTTCTTATTGCTTTTCTTTCCTTTACAGGTGGTTTTACATTGAGTGACAAGCCAAATGGTTTCCTGTAAGCCAAGAAACCATTTACAACGCTGGGTGGTAACCATATAACCAAACCATACGTGCTCCCTACGTGTGAACAAGTGGGTTGGTGGAGGGTTAGTGCCCCTCCCCGTAAAACAACTAACTCAGTCAAATGGCCACCCCTTACGGGATTATGGCGTCTGGCAATAGATAGATAGATAGATCTAGTGTAATTCCACCGATGCATTGTGACGTACTTACCAACTGCCATTTGCCACGTTATTTAAAAATTTTGTACACCTGAATTAGACTCCCTCGTAGTCTGAACATTTTAAAATTAAATAACTTTCCCGCTTGTAACAATTTCTTGTGCAGTTGGTTCCTTAGTCTGGGGATCACTTTTGTTAGTCTTTGCTGTACTCTCTCTAATTTCTCCGTATATTTCTTGTAATAGGGTGACCAGAATTGAACACAGTGCTTCGGAAGCGTGTGCACTAAGCAGTTATACAAGGAATGGATTATTTTCTCTCATCTGCATTCGACAGTTCTGTATATAAAGGCAGCTTGTACGTTGTGGTGTTGATGTGGATGTGATAGGAAGCGTTATGAGGAACATACTGAGGTGGTTTGGCCATGTGGAGAGGATGGAGGGTGAAAGACTGACGAAGAGAGTGTATGTGAGTGAGGTGGAGGGGGAAAGAGGGAGGGGGAGGCCGAGGATGAGATGGAGGGATGGGGTGGAGAGGTATATGAGAGAGGGGGGTGTGAGTTGGGAGCAGGGGAGTGAAATGGCGGGGGACAGGGCGACTTGGAGGCGATTTGTTTGTGGCCACCCCAAACGGGACTGAGGCGTCTGGCAATAGATAGATAGAGATAGATTGTACAGTATGTTCGCTTTGTTTAGTTTTTCAATGCACTGTCGCCTGGGCTTTAAAATCAGTTGTTGTTTTTAGAATTTTCAAAGCTCATCTTTGTTAAAATCGTGAGTTGACTGCTGTTCATACTTTTTCTGTTTACTCCCTATGTGTAGAACTTTGCACTTGTCCATTTGTCATGTTTGAGCCTAACGGAACAGTTTATTAAGATCTTTTTGAATCATCAGTCTTTGTTCAGGGATATCCATTGTGTTACTGATTTTTGTATCGTCAGCGACCTTGGATGTTATGCTAAACAAACCTTCGTTAAAGATATATAAGTACCGTTTATTTGAATTAGTATATTTGAATTATTATAGGACCCAAAACTGAACCTGACACTGCTTTTAACATTCATCCAGTCTGATTCCTTCCCGATAATTATAACTCATTTGCCAACGTTCCTAATCCATCTTAGTATTTTTATGATGAGCATTATGATAACAGTGATGGTAATACCCGTTTTTTACAGGAAGAGTGTGTGCAGGTGAGGTACACAACAGGTCGCTGGGATGATGTGAGCTGCACCAACGAGTATGGCTTCGTTTGTATGATGAACCAAGGTAGTCTTTAGGAGCCTGAATATTTACTGTATTGTTGAGTAGAAGATGGTGAATGCGTTGACAGTAGTAGGAAAATGAAAGGAGGGAAGGGAGGAAGAGGGGAAGGGAAAAGGAATAGAATGAGCTGGCAGAAGGAAAAAATGAATGAAAAAGGGAAAAGAAAAGAAGAGAAGAATGAAGCGTAGGAGGGAAAAAGGAGGAGGAGGAAATTTAGTAGACAGCAGGAATATATTAATGGAATGGAGGAAAGAAAGGGAGAAGGAAAGCAAGAAAGGAAGGAGAGGAAAAGATAAAGGAAATAGAATGAGTAAAAGGAACTGAACTGAAAGGAGCGTGGGAGAGAGGAGGGAATGACAGAAAGAAGTCTAGGTGTGTGATTCGTACCATAGCCTTTCACAGTCTGAGCAGTTGTATTGTAGTCTATGATTGTGTAATTGTACTCCATTCTGTTATAGGTTTAGTAAGTATATCGTCTCTATCTATCTATAGCCCGACGCCCTAATCCCGCAGACATACCGCCTCCAAGTCGCTCTGTCACCCACCATTTGACTACCCTCCCCCAACTCACCCCCCCCCTCCCTCATGTACCTCTCAGCTCCATCCCTCCACCTCATCCTCGGTCTGCCCCTCCCTCTCCCTCCCTCCACCTCACCTACATACACCCTCTTAGTCAGTCTTTCATTCTCCATTCTCTCCACCTCAGTGTATTTCTCCTAATGTTCTCAACCACATCCACATACTCTTTATTAGTCTTAGTATTTGTAATGCACTATGCTGTAGCCATTCATAGCTTAAGAGACTGTACTGCTTTGTGTTGTAATCCTTCAGCGTCTGAGTAACTGAATGTGTATATCAATAGAAGGAGGAGAATGAATTTGTGAATAGTTGAGATTACTTGACTCAAAAAAATCAAAATCTGTTACATAGGCAAGGGTCATGAAGGCAGATAACCCTTTGGATTTAAGATTTGAGCAGGGGAAAGTCAGTGACCTTCCCTTCGACAGTGAAGAGAAAATGGATCGAGGAAGAGGAAGGGAGGGGGGAGGGAAGAAGGAAAAGGGGGGGGAGACAGGATGAGTAATTGTGTGATGGTCATGAATCGCTAAGGAGAGCAGATGATTGAATTGTTGGAAGAAACAGAATGGTAAGGAGGGAAGAATAAGGATGGAAGAAGAAAGGAGAGATAGGAAGGAAATGGAAGAAGAGGAGAGGAAAACAGTTAATAGGGAAACAAGAGAAAGAAGGAAATGACATCAACTGCACTGAGGAATATGGCTGCCTCTGTATGATGAAGTGAGGCAGTGTTTTATTATACTGTGTTCTCATTGGGGTCCCCTGGGTGAGGTAATATTTCCCCAGTATCCCTGCTTGTCATAAGAGGCAACTAAATGGGGCCTTTTTGTCTCTCGTCTTCCTCTCCTTCCTGTCTTCCACGTCTCCTCAGTCCATTCTCCCTTCTTGATATTTCCGTGTTTCTTGCGGTATTTAGTTTCCCTCCAATTCTATCAAGATGGATATTCAGTTTCATGGCAGGGATATCTAAAGGACCGCCCAATGACGTACACCTTTCCTGCTTCTAGTCAAGCTATTACCTTTTAACTAACCAACCAAGACGCATCATAGCCAAGCCATTTCAGTGACAAACCCACTTTAAACCCCCCAACTTCTTCGGTGCCAAAATCACTTCATTCTCAAGCCACATCAATGCCACACCACATTAACGCCACACCACATCAACGTCAGGACCACTACCCTTTTGTTTACCTCTCTCTAGTGCCATGTAGCCATTGTCGTTTGGCGCTATAATGTTCATGTAATCAGTCAGTTTTAGTTGACGTGCAAGAATTTGTTACGCGACTCCCATGGATGCTTATTCACCCTAATGTCCTAATTCTCTGGATAACATCGCATATGGTGTAATTTACTCCTGCTGCTACGGAGGATAATTCACGTAAGATTAGGTTGGGTTGTATTGGATTAGGTTATGATAGACACTATGTAAGCTATCGTATTATTGGCAGATCCGGCCATAGACAGTGACGACCTGGTGCCGTACCGTGCATCAGCATATGGAGTGACCTTCATCTTATACAAGGGTGGATGTTACTGGGCCTCACCTACACCCTTGTCATGGCAGGTAAGTACACACACACACACACACACACAAACACACACACACACACACACACACACGGTGATGGGGTTGATATGGTGAGCGACAGGGTGTAAAGAATAGGCGGTGTGTCTCCTTGTACCTACGCCTCATTCCCGCCCCAGGGACTCAGTAAGCCTTAGCAGTGTAGTGGTGGTGGGCATCAGTAGCAGCCGTTGTTGTCCTGTTGCCACGTTAGGTTAGAACACTACATCAAGAAAGTGTTTATAGTCATCCATCACCTGTATTGAAGAAGAAAACTGTACATTATTACTATTATTATTATTATTATTATTATTATTATTATTATTACTATTGTTATTGTTATTATTGTTATTGTTATTATTATTATTATTATTATGGTATGAGGGGCACTCATTATCCACTTAATACCCATCTCTCTCTCTCTCTCTCTCTTTCTGTCTCTCCAGGTGACTCCGTTAATGCAAGGAAGAAGGCTTTTTATGCAAGGAAACGTAGGCTTGTTCACCAGGTGGATCAGTGAATGGAGAGCCTGAGGTGGTATTGAAGCCTGAAATCACCTAAGATGAAGATTTGAGAGAAAGGAGAAGTGAATGTGACAGCACTGGATGGGAAGACCCTGTCTAACGACAAATGGACAGGTAACATTAGCAAGATGCTGGACATTTGCTACAGAACTTCAAACTGATCCTTCATTCACCAGACTCTCAGTTGGAGAGCCCCTTATTTCACTGAGTGACAGTGTCATAAAGGATCTCTGCTGATCAAGTGTACGGGAATAAGATCACACATGCCACAAGGACAGGAGAACTTCCCACAGATCTGGCCCTTCTTGAAACTGATCCAGTGAGCCATTCAAGGTGGTTGACAACAGCAACAGGCTTTGTCACACATGGGTTTCAAAACATGGCCTTAAAGGTAAAGCCCTTAAAAACTTAAGACTGATTGTGGAATACATTGTTGGTGTGTACAACCCCTTCTGGTTCAACATAAAAGTAAAATGCTCTTGGATAGAAGGCACACACCACATCTTGTTTCAGCTGCGGCTACTTAGGCTGCAAAAGAAGGCTGTAGCGGATGCCATTTTGCCAGCCAACCAGCACTCAGCATGGTATGCATTCAGCGCAATGATAATCCAGAGACTCTTGTGCTCAGATGACAGTGAGGAGAGGAGAGCTGGTGTCCAAAAGATTGTTGACATGAGAGGTGGAGATGATAACACATTGGGAGATCTTTCTGTACGACCCAGGCAGACACCTTCCATCAACCCCAGTGCTTCTTCCCTGTTGGAGCTGATTGACTGGTCTAACGGGACTACAGCGGAAGTAAAGAAGTTCATTGACGAGCCCATGCAAGTTCCACAGTGACCCTAAAATGCTGTCTATAGAGTGGTGTGTAAAACAAGCCACAGAGGCAGCAGGCAGGGTGTATGCACATGAGAAACCTGAGGGCTATATCAGAAGCCAAGAAACAAGTCGGCAGCTGATGTCCACGAACGAATCAAAGCAAGACCTCATGAAACTTGTTTAAACATTTTTTTAAAACTGATATCATTACTTTCTGATGTTGTTATATGATTACAAGGATATGTTTTATGCTTACTAGGATATGTTTATGAAGAGAAACTAAAATTTTCATAGCTTTACCTGACATTTTGAGAAACTAGAATTGATATATATTGTTTTCCGAGAGCAGTTTATGTGTTTTTAATCAAACGTAGATTTACTAAGCTTAATGTTGTGCAGTTCCCAGAAGTAATTGCAGATTTTAATTCTTCACCTCCTATAACATATTTATAAAACCCCCTCTAAAGAAATTTGCAGAAATTAATTTTCACTTCCCAAAATGACACACACTAAGTTGGAGCCATTATAAAGGAAACAGGATGATAGTAAAGGTACGTCTGAGAAAGGATGTGTTTAAACTGAGGAAGCAAAAAAAGAAAAATTATGTAGTGTGTTTAGAGATGTATGTACCGGTACATGACAAGGGTTGTGTACAATTTCACCATAGTAATGGAAGCAGTGACTCTGCACCTCATGCATCTGTGAAATGCATCTAAAAGATAAAAACAAAATAACTGCACATGGATTTTGCTTATGATGTTGAGGAAAAAAGTCAGTTTTAATTGATGTATGAATTTGTATATCAGTCTCAGTGACTGATCGTTGACATTCTACTTGCTTTTCTGCTTGGCTTTTCTTGTTTCTGGGTGCCTTCCATCTCATAATTTAGTGGGCACTGAGATGATGATGATGATGATGATGGTAATAATGATGATAGTTCCATACATTTCAGAGTGAGCTTAGAATTCCATACATTAGTGTGTGAGTTTAGAATTATGATCAGTGTCACTAGGTTGAAATATATAAAGGCCAGTGTTTCATATAATCTTTCAGGCAGCAGAAGAACAGTGTGTGAGTTATTGGTCTCATCTGGTGTCGGTGCTGAGTGTAGGCGAGGACAGCTTCACCTGGGTGCTGGCTCAAGAGAACTCCTTCGCTGAGATGTGGGTCGGCCTCTCCAATAACCAGGCAAGAACATTACTATAGTCTGTTTTAAGTATCCTGGTAAAGACATCCCTCCCTCCTTGCCACTGAATAACTGATGTAATTGCAGGGAAGGATTTTATATCAGTTACACATATCACTGTCTACAAATAAATCTGTAATTCCATGGTACAAGTAACTGACTATGCTGATGTTCAAATTACAAAAAGGTATGGACATGCGGAGTGGATGGGTGTCAGTAGGGTAGTGAAAGGGGTGTGTATAGCAAATGTGAAGGTGGGAGATGTGCTGGACCAAGAAAGTGGAAAGATACGGTAAATGAGTGTGAGAAAGTATGGTATGGATGTTGATGAGGTTGGTGAACAGACAAGGAAGGCTTTATTTCAGATTGTTTGATCCGTTTTTTTCTTTCTTTCTTTTTTTTTTCCTTGTGGCGTCACTATTTCCTCCCCCATGCTCATGTTCCGTCGTGTTCTTACTTATACCATGATGCACAGTTTCGTATCTCAAAGAGGCGGCTGGGTATATCTGATAATGTAGTACTGTCGAAAGTGTGTCCGGGTCATTTCACTGAAATAGTTAATGAACAAAGTGTCTGATATATTTATTACCAAATCCCTTTAACCCCTTCACCACTATTGCTTAATCAGTGTAGTCTCTTAAACAATACCATGAAGGTAGCAAATGTGAAAGACCAAAATTTGCTGTTCTCCTTAATTGCCCGCTTGCATCCCAGTTCCATAATGGCGGGCACGCAGCACCGGACTAACCACACACCCCTTTGTTAGTTGAATTCTTTAATGCCAGAGACTCCCCATACTCAGAGTTTTTCATATATGCTACTGATCAACTCTGAAACTATCTTCCTCAGTCTATCTTCGCCATGGCCTATGACTCCCATTCGTTTAAATTCAGTGTGTCAAAGCATCTGGAAATGAACAGATCTGGATTTTGGTATTTTTTCCCACAACGTTCTTGCTGTGAGCTTCTTACTGTTATGGCATAAAACGTTTCATATAAAGGTTTCCATCACCACAGCCAAGAAGGAAATATTTACAACCTTTTGCTTATGGTTGTAAATGTTGAAAGGAAGTTACTTTTGGCAACTTCAGCATTATAGATAGTTCATAATCCAAATATATTCAACTGTAGGTAGCATGAATAAAATTAAAATATATAATCGTGGTGTGAGTAGTCTTGTGATGCAGTATTTATTAACCCACCTGAACCCTACACCAGGACCACCAGGTATTCAAGTGGTCAGATGGGTGGCCAGCTGTGTACACCAACTGGGGCCCGACCAGCCCAACCTGGACAGCCGCCAGCCTGAGTGTGTGGCAGTGAACGGCACAGATGGGTTGTGGGCCACCCAGTCCTGCAACATCACACTGCCCTTCCTGTGCAAGTATACCAATGGTTAGTGCAAGCATTTTATTTGTTTTAGTTAATTGTGCTCAGTATTGTATACACAACGTTACAACACAACACATATGATGCTGCCTCACTCCAAAACAGACCTGAATGGGAACGATTGTCTTTTGGTGGTAGGAGCAGGTATTATCGCTGATTTATTAGGCATACATTATAATTACCTCCAACAAACAAAGGTGGAGGAGGTTCTGTGTTCACCCCTGTTTGTCTGTTTGTTTGTCCACAAGATATCAAGTAAATTTATTGATGGATTTCAAAGAAAATTTTGTGGATATCGGGGTTATAGACCAAGAAAGAGTTTATTAAAGATTGGTGATGATCTGAGTTGTCTTGTATAGGCCTTGTAGGAGGTATGTGCTCTTTGAGTGTGCTTAATTATAATGATAATGATGATGATGATAATTATAATAATAATAATATTATTATTATTATTATTGTTGCTGCAACTACTACAACCACTTCTCCTCCTCCTCCTCCTCCTCCTCCTATTATTATTATTGTTATTATTATATTTACATTATTATGATCATGATTATTATTTTTATTGCCCTTGATGTTATTGTTCTTATTCTTGTTGTTATTCTTGTTTTAGTAGTAGTAGAAGCAACAATAGTAGTTTTGGGTAGTTCCACTTTTTTGGGGGGGGGGGGTATGTCAGTATTTCTCTCCCTGTAGCACTTCAACACAGTAGATCTTTCCAAAAATTACTGTAATACAATTGATTGATGGATGGTATGAGTTAAGAGATTGAGTATGTCAATGGTGGATCTTTCGTGGCGAAAACCGTATTGTCTATCACTAATTAATTTGTTGGATTCAAGATGTTTAACAATATGCTTATTAATTAAAGTTTCAAATACCTTACCAAGAGAAGATGTGACAGCTATTGGTCTGTAATTGGAGGGGTCAGACGAACTTCCTTTCTTCGGAACTGGGTGGATATTGGCTTCTTTCCATGAATTTGGGAATAAAGAAGTACGTATGCATAGTCTGAATAATTTGGCTAGGACAGAGGCAAGTTCAGGGGAACATTTTTTCAAAACAATTGGCGGAATTCCATCTGGGCCTGGAGCTTTGTTGGTAGGTAAATTGTCTAGGATGGATTTTACGAATCTTGTCTGTATTTTAAGTGGGGCAATTTCGGGAGAATCAAGTTCCAGTACTGAGACATTCTGGCTGGTATCATCTATGGTAGAGTTTCTTGCAAAGGTACTAGCAAAGATATCTGCTTTCCCACGTGGGTCATTTGTAATATTGCCATCTGAAGATTTTAGTGGGGGAATGGAAGATGACTTGTTAAAGTTATTATTGAAAGAATTAAGAGTTGACCAGAATATTCTATTGTCATTAGGGTTGTTAAGTAGTTTTGATGCTTGCTTTTGAAGAAAGTTTGATTTAGATAGATTTAATACAGCTTTTGCATGATTTCTAGCAATTTTTAAATTGGGAGAGTGATTCAGATGTTTTTGATTTTAAGTAAGAGTTATATGCTAATGACTTTTGGGCTGTTGCTCTGGCACAATTGCCATGAATCCATTTTGGAGAGTTTAATCTTTTAGTGAATTGTTGACTTGGTATGAATAAATCCATACCAGCTAGTATTAAGTCGCAGATGTGGGCCTGGGTAGAATTGGGATCACTAGAGAAGAAAGACTGCCATGGAACATCAGCAAGATAATTTCTAAATCCATCCCAGTCTGCCCTGTCAAAGTGCCATCGGGTCACCCTGACAGGTTCGGAATGGGGAGGTGTAGGAGGGTTAACTAATGAGGCTTTGATGAGATTGTGGTCAGAGGATCCAAGCGGTGACAGTACCTCTATCCTGTACTGATCTGGATTATTTGCATCCTCTCCACTCCATCCCTCTCCTCATCCCCTCCACCTCACTCACAAACTCTTCTGGTCAGTCTCTCATTCTCCATCCTCTCCACATAGCCAAACCATCTCAGAGTATTTCTCTTAACACTCAACCGCATCAACACCACAATGCTCCTTTACTTCCTCATTTGTCAGTCTGTCTCTTTGTCTACTTATCTATCTATCTATTGCCAGACGCCCGAGTCCTGTAAGGGGTGGCTACAAACAAATCGCCTCCATGTCCCCCTGTCCCCCTGCCATTTCATTGCCCTGCTTCCAGCTTACACAGTCTTTTGCAGTTAAATTTGTATGTTCATAGTTACGTTCTTTGTTCTTCCAGGTTTTTGTAGCTACGCTTTCATGTTCTTTATGTGCTGTGTTCTGTCGGTGTCATATTCTGTGTGTATGTGCTTTTGTCTGCCAACCTTCTTCAGTTATCCTCTGTTATATTCTTCACTTGACTCAGTGCTTAGCCAGCTTTATAAATCATGGCCTGTATTCTCGTCAGTCAAAGCAGCTCCCTAACACCTGTTCCCAAGCAATTTTTTTTTTTTTTTTTTTTTTTAATAGCAGGACAGAAGGAAAAACAAATGAATAAAAAAAAAAAAATCCATACACCAGATTCCTGGTGGACTCCATTCATAAAATGTCTGTAACAGTTGGACCTGAACAGCTGTAGGTTGAAGTTTGGAGGGAAACAACTCTGGGGAAGTGAGTTCCAGAGAGATGCAGTTCGGGGAATGAAAGAATTCTGATAGGCCGAAGTTCTGCAATATGGCTGAGTGACATTCCAGTCATGAGCGCTACCAGATGCTTATTAACCCTTGCTGTCGTCTTGTATGTTATTTAAATAATTCAAATATCATCATACTCCCCCTATAAAATGTACATAATCCTATTACCCCGCTGTATCCAAAAATCAATAGCTAAGGGCTAGGGAGCTTGCTTAATTGATGAGATTACAAGCCATGTGTACAGTAGCATGGCTCACCTCAGTTTGGGGATTCCTTCAGAAAAAGGATGGCATCATTATTTTGAACTGAGTGATTAAATCCTTCAGCATTTAGCTTCATGTATTGTTTTCACTTCACTCAGCTAGATATGAACTCAGGGGACTGGTGGTCAGCATCCCCTGAAAGGAGGATGGTGATCTGCTGCTGAGCACTTAACAAAATGCTCCTGTAGACAAGAATACAGGATAATTGATCAGGTAAATGAGAGAGCCTTCGTTAGTAGTGGACAGTGGTGTTTAGCACAGGAGGCATTTTAGCACCTGAGTCCTAGTGATGTGTTTTGCTGACCTTACACAACTCTTCTCTTACTGGTGTATGAATGGTGGCAGTTTGTTTGTGATCATAAACAAGGGAAATAATCTATCTGTCTATTGCCAGATGCCATAATCCCGTAAGGGGTGGCTATTTGACTTTGAGTTATTTGTTTTCCAGGGAGGGGCACTAACCCTCCACCAACCCACTTGTTGACACGTAGGGGGCACGTATGGTTTGGTTATATGGTTACCACCCAGCGTTGTAAATGGTTTCTTGGCTTACAGGAAACCATTAGGCTTGTCACTCAATGTAAAGCCACCTGTAAAGGAGAGAAAAGCAATAAGAAGTGACAGGAAAGATGGGAGAAATAGGAAGAGAGGAGGGCAGGCACAGAAAAAGAATGATAAAGGCTACGGAAGAAGTAAGCAGCACTACATCAAGTGAGTGGATGATGGTACATTCATATAATTTCCCTTAAAACAAGACAGTGCTTCTGGTATGTTTCCAACTTTTTGTTTTTTTTACTGATGTGTTCATAAGTGAGATGTATAAATATCCCCACCATGTTATATTTCAGAAATGATGCACAAAACCTGAGAGTGACCTGGAGGAAGACACCATCAGGAAGCTGTACAGTGTTATGTTTGGGCCAACCAGCAGGCCAAGGCAGACCTCCTGGTTGAGGTACGGGAGGTGATAATGCTGAACCGGGTGAGTGAGCACCAGGTCTGTCATGTCAGTTTGTTTAGCAGCTCGTCACATTATCTGTACGGTACCAGGTATCTATATTTAACTCTCTCATGGCTGTGGATGTCTAGTATTCTATCCCTCATCCCATACCACTCTTATAACCAATTTCTTTTGATTCCATTTTAGTTCCCTGCTGCAGCCGTTTAGTTTTTACTAGTTTTCACTTTTCCCGTTGCAGTATAATATTGACTTGGTGAAATATTATTAGCCCATTTAATATGTTGAAGTGGTAGGTGGTGGCGACCATCATCCACTCACTTGATGTAGTGCTGACTACTTCTTCCATAGCCTTTATCATTCTTTTTCAGTGCCTCGTTCTCCTCTCTTCCTATTTCTCCCATCTTTCCTGTCACTTCTTATTGCTTTTCTTTTCTTTACAGGTGGCCTACATTGAGTTACAAGCCAAATGGTTTCCTGTAAGCCAAGAAACCATGTACAATGCTGGGTGGTAACCACATAACCAAATCATATGTGCTCCCTACGTGTCAACAAGTGGGTTGGTGGAGGGTTGGTGCCCCTCCCTGTAAAACAAATAGCTCAAAGTCAAATGGCCACCTTCTTATGGCATCTGGCAATAGATAGATAGATAGGATATGTTAACCTCCATCTTTTTGTAATCCTGTTTCTATTTGATGGTTTGATTCAGTTTAGGTGTGATTTTGCAGGCTGGAGGGATTGAACATATCCTTTGTTAATTGTTTCACTCCTAAAGATTTTTTAAGGTGACTAAAACCATACCATAGTTGCATGAGTGAACTAAAAGAGAATAGCATATTGAAGGAGTTCTATTTGTCTGTCTATCTATCTATCTATCTATCTGTCTATCTATAGCCAGATGCCACAATCCAGTAAGGGGTGGCTTTTTGTCTTTGAGCTCATTGTTTTACGGGGAGGGGCACTAACCCTCTGCCAACCCACTTGTTGACACGTGGGGAAAACATATAGGTTAGTTATATGGTTACCACCCAGCGTTGTAAATGGTTTCCTGGCTTACAGGAAACCATTAGGCTTGTTACTCAGTGTAAAGCCACCTGAAAAGGAAAGAAGAGTAATAAAAAGTGACAAGAAGGATGGAAGAAATAGGAAGAGAGAAGTACAGTCACAGAAAAAGAATGATAAGGGTGAAGAAGTAGGCAGCATTACATCAAGTGAGTGGATGGTGGTAAGAAACAGGAAGAGAGGAGGACAGACACAGAGAAAGAATGACAAAGGTAAAAGAAGAAGGCTGCACTACACCACGGGAGTGGATGATGGTGAGAAATAGGAAGAGAGGAGGGCAGACACAGACAAAGAATGATGAAGGTGAAGGAGTTAATGGCGATGAAATGAGTAATCAGATGAACTAAAGTGCTTCTGTTCCTGCAGATACAAGGGCCAGTGTGAGGACAAGTGATGATGACATGGCTGAGAAGGTGGCTCTCTCCTACATCATCGTAAAACAAAACAAAAAAAAGGAATACAAAAAGGTAATACAAAAATATCGAGTACAAAAAGGTAATCACAGCAGGTTAGTACACACAGCTCTCAAGGAGTGTATGTGTCTGCAGGTTAATACTGGCTTAACAAAGTAACTCAGACTGTTGTTTAATACTGGGGAACAGTGGTGTTAAAAAGTTATATCAGTTGTGCCAGTGCTTCAGTTGTTTCCCACGCTATTAAAGTTAACATGTCCAGTGAAGTTATGGCGTGAAAGCATCTGGGTAATTTCTGCCCTACCCCATCACTACTCAGCTTCATTGTGGCTTCAGATATCATCAAGAGGATTAGTGGCAACTGCCAGGGACTGAGGACCTGAGGCCTAGTACATCGTGAAATTTAGATGAATTCAGTAGGTGAGATAGTAAGGAATATGTACATAGTCAGGGAATGGTGGTGGTGGAGTCTGCTGTACTCAGATATACATTAGCCTTTAACCATAACTGTACACTTCACAAGAAAATTTAGAGTGAAGTTATGCTGGGTTAATTGACTTTGTTGCTTTTGTAGTGAATGTTTTTCTTTTACTACAGTATACAGCAGAAGAAAAAAAAAATCTTCATTAGTGTCTGACTCAAGCCTTATTTTATTGTTACCACCAGACAGTTGTGTTTAGCTTGAGGGAAACCTGATGGAGTGGAAGAGTTGCTGCTTAACACACATCATCTACCTCACTGTTGATTGTGTAGTCATTTACCATAGTCGTAAATTTGTACAGGTCATAAGTTTGATATTACCATTGGACTTGCAGAGACACAGAGACATGGGAGTGAAGCTGCAGTACGTCCACTGTCGCCTGGTGAGCCTGGAGAGGGAGTGTGGCCTGGTGCTTAACCCTCATCTCACCCCCACCCCCACCCTCCTCACAGACACCCCAGTGGCATTGCCTGTACAAGACTTGGCAGGTTAGCATTAGAAATAGATAACCTAGACTTACCTAACATATCCTATCCAGTCCAAACATTAGCTAACCTAAACTCACCTTTATAACCCTATCCCACTCTATGCTAACCTGTTGAATCTAATCTGGTCCATCCTACCCTAATTTAACCCAGAGCTTCCTAATCTATTGTAACCCAGATCATGTATGTTTTAATATTATGTACTCTAATAACCTCATCTGACATATATGAATCTAACCTAAGCATTATCCTAACATTAATTCTTACAGAAAATGGGGTGGGAAGGATCCAGATGCAAGAAAATAGAGTAATGACAGTAGAACTGTCAACAAAAACAAAGTAAATATGTTTTCTTACCCTAAAAGCTTTCCTGAGTTGCCTAACAGTACTTTAAATATTGCATGAACAGTTCCTCTGCTAGGGATAAAACCAAATTGTCTCTTATTAATGTTAAGTCTCCTTGCTCATGCAGGCCAAAATTTTCTCCTACAGCAACCTCGAATAAGAGCATCACCCTTCCCCTCATAAACATTCACAATATCACTGCGACATCACCAGATGCTTTCAGCATTTCATCTGCTACACCATACACACCCACAGTTTTCCCTGTTACCATTTTACCAGTTGCCTGTGTTTTAGAATGTATAATTTCCTTGTTTAATGAGGCTGTTTAGTTGACTATGCATTTTCTACGATGATGATGATGATGATGATGATGATGTTTGTTAAATACTTACTGAAGGCAGCTGGTTGCTTCTTTGTTCCAGATAGCAATTTGATATGCCAGGTTGCTGAGCTGAAGAACATTATATATATATATATATATATATATATATATATATATATATATTTTCTTATTTTTATGGGTACAGTAATATCCCTCTGAGACAGACTTCTGTTAAGGCAGCCAGTTAAAGTGAGATGGATAAAGGTGACATTGCCTGAAAGACAAGGCAGCAACTTCAGCCTGCAGTTCACCAGTTTCACATTTCAGATAAACCTGGTGCTACCAGTGCTACTGTACTGTTGCTGATTGAATATAACATTGTGTCAGCTTATTAAATAGTGAAGAGTGAATCAGTCTGCAAGTAAACCTCAAAATTTTGGTGCCATATGATAAATTGTTACATGATGGACAACCTCTTGAGATGGACACTTTCCCCTTAATTAGTCTGCCATAGAGGGGTCTTACTATATGTTTTCATGTATTTCTGTATTTTTCTGTATTTATATTGGTGTATATTTACCATTATTACACTTCTGGATGAGTAATGAGAACCATATGTATTCCAGTTAATGTGCTTCTGTGTATGATTTGATTTGTATATGCACTGTTATAACTTTCACAGCTGAGAAGTGCAGTATATACAGTAATACTTAAAGTGTGCAGCAGATGTTTTATAGTATTAGTATTTCATAATATTAATTGTATAGAAGGGGACAAGAGTTCAGTTGCATCTACTATTCAGCTGCATCTGTTTCACTATTCAGCTGCATCTACTTCACACCTACAACATGTTTGCTATAGTACTTTTGATACTTTCATCCCTTTGTATCAGAGAGACATTTCTTGGCAGTGAAATAAACCAAGCCTCTCTCTGCTTAGCAATATTAGCCAGCAAAGGAAAGTGAGAAGTAGAAGGGGTGAAATATTAAGGCAGAGAAACATACCAAGCCTAAGATTATTAGTCAGCAGAAAAAAGGATGTGGAAGGGGTGAAATACAAGGTACACTTTTGTATCTGTGGGCAGAGGAGTGTACCAAGCCTCTTTCAGCATAGGAATATTAGTCAGCAGAAAAAAATGAGAAGCATAAGAGGTGAGAGATTGGATGAACTTTGGTGTTTATAGGCTGGGAAATTTGCCAAGTCTCTCTCAGCTTAGGAATATTAGCCAGCAGTAGAAAATTGGAAGTAGAAGAGGTGAAATGGCTGAACTTTTGTCCCTGAATATACATTGAAATAGCATTCCTTTGATAATGGACTGTATGGAGCATCAGTGGATTGTGTGAATGAAAAGACATTGCACTGTACATAGAGCACGGCTGATAGTGTGATATATGCATAACTACAGTAAGTAAATGTAGCAGTGTGTGTGTAATCGTAAAAGCTGAATATATTGCAAAAGCCAAATGCTGTGTATCGATGTATGGCATGTGTAACTGCAAAAGCTAAATATAGAGATGTATGCATAACTACGAAAACAAAGTACAGTATAGTGATATATTCGTAATCATGAGAGCCAAAGTTGTCTTGCACTTCCAATTCATACCTCGAGATGAGAGTGTAAGGAAGCCAGAATTAGCTTGAGTTTAAATATACTTACAAAGATATTCAATGTTTTTTATGTAATAGTGACGTGTTTGAAAGGAGGAGGAGAGAAAGAGCTAGGTGGATTATATAGGGAACTAGGACCAAAAACAGGGTAGGGGGTCAGTATGGGAGAGTATAAGGGTAAGGCAGGAAAAAGACGATGGTGGAGGATTAGGGTGGGAGGGCATATATTAAATACATCAAAAAGAGCATTGTGGTGTGGATGCGGATGTGATAGGAAGCGTTATGAGGAACATACTGAGGTGGTTTGGCCATGTGGAGAGGATGGAGGGTGAAAGACTGACGAAGAGAGTGTATGTGAGTGAGGTGGAGGGGGGAAGAGGGAGGTGGAGGCCGAGGATGAGATGGAGGGATGGGGTGGAGAGGTATATGAGAGAGGGGGGTGTGAGTTGGGAGCAGGGTAGTGAAATGGCGGGGGACAGGGCGACTTGGAGGCGATTTGTTTGTGGCCACCCCAAATGGGATTGAGGCGTCTGGCAATAGATAGATAGGTAGATAATAGAAATGCTGAGCTGTGCAGGCATGGAACACTACTATACAAAATTTATATATGTATATATGTATGACCCAAAACAGTTTTTGGTAAATATACAGTACTGTATAAGGAAGGTTGATTAAAAAACAAGGTTGAAGATTTTGTATTTAAGATTGACCAAGAAGGACAAAATGGTGAAGTAAAGGGGATGGGAAAGTACAAGAAAGAGTATATAAGGGAGGGTGGTGCATCTCAGGATTAGGGGTTGTTGTAGAATGTGGTGAAAGTTTTTGGCGTATCAGATAGAGCCAGGAATCCGGGGGCTTGAGTGATGAGTGAAGCATGGCCCACTGGACTGGGCAGACTTGAGCTGCCTGGAAATTGCTACTCCTCACCCTGCCCTGGGGTGGGAAAGGAGGTCTGGATGATGATGATAATGATAAAGAGTTAAGACAAATGTGATGGTGATACTTTTGTTCCTCTCAGCACAGGCAGGATAAATACGAAGCAGACAATAGATAGCTGAATACAGGGGGCAGTTTATATAAGTCTAGAATTGGAGATATAAAAAGATAAGAGATATAAAGATTTGAAGGTCAAGTACTTCTTCCCAGTTTATTTGTAGTTGCGATGGTTAAATTCTGGTAGTGAACAAACTCTGGTACCTGAGCCGTTGTTAGTTGGAATATTGCATGTTATCCATTCGGTGTCCTTAGTATTAGGCTTTCCATTTATTTTCATTGTTTTTTTTTAGTATTCCATTTTTTTTAGTCGTTTAGTACAGTACAACTTCATTTTATACTTATGTAAATTTTTCAGATGTTGTGCCCCCTACCCCTTTATTTCTTTGGTGTTATTTAATTTGTGACGTGCTATCAGTAATTCTGCCAGCTTCAATTTTTTCTCTTTCCTTGTCTGGGCCTTATCTCACTTCCTCTTTAGGCAGGAAAAAAGGGTCAGAATGATGATGGTGTTATCAGGAAAATTTTTGTATTTTGTAGATTGTGTCAGTCAGTGATCTTAATATGTTGTGATTTTTTATTGTTTCATGTATGTATATTTTTACGCCCACATTGAGGAAGGAAACACAGAACCAGTATTTACTGTGTAAGCCAATACATTCCGTGTGAAGTACCAGTTTGCATGGTACATCAACATTTCTCAGTATACAGTGAGTCTCCATTATAAGCTGCTGTTATTTTTAGTTATGGAATTAAGTGCACGGTAAACTGTTGAAAAAAAATATAGCCTCCTATGCTAAATTTTCTATAAGACTGATTTGCCATAGTCAGGCAGTTAACTCTACCAGTTGTATGGAAGAAAGGTGTAATATTTTGGATCAAACTTCTGCTATTGAAAATTTCTTGTTGTTTGTATATCATATCGCTTTCCAACCAGACCAAGAGTAATAGAAGTACGTACATTCCTCACATAACATGTACAGTGTGTGTCCATTTTGTAATTTGTACTAGCTGTAACCAGATGATGTTACTTGGTCTGAGTAAGCCAGCAATACCTCATTTACATTAACCTGGCCCAGATTTTCATCCTTCTTCACTTTATTTCCCACAGCACAGTAGCAGAAGAGAAAATTGCTATGGCTCTACATCCTTTCTGTAGCATTCCTTCATTATTAGCACCATATACTAGTGGTAATCTATTGCCACAACTTAGTATGCAAGGTGGAGAGATACCAGTGTTAGGCCAAGTTAGAGTAGAAAGGGTATAGTTGAGAAGAAGTTAAAGCAAACCATATTTAACCCCCTCTAACTGAGATATCTTTTCTAACATGATTATAAAATTCTGGTTAGAGTAAGGCTAACGTGAAATAGATTATATTATATTGAAGAGGTGAAGGTACGAGAACATAGTGATTTTTGGTAAGCGAAAACCCATCAAGCCAAGAAACTATTTACAACGCTGGGTGGTAACCACATAACCAACCCATACGTGCTCCCTACGTGTCAACAAGTGGGTTGGTGGAGGGTTAGTGCCCCTCCTTGTGAAACAAATAACTCAGAGTCAAATGGCCACCCCTTATGGGATTATGGCATCTGGCAATAGATAGATAGATAGACAGATTAGTGCAGTGTTAAGATGTGTCATTGGTGAAATAGCATCAGATTCAGTTAGTCATTATGCCATGCTTCCTCTTAAATGCATGCCCATACCGAGGCTGGTCATGGTAGTGCTGATAATATGTTCTGTGGATTGGAAGCTATAGCAGGTATCCTATCTATCTACCTGTCTGTCTACTTTCTGTTGCCTAAATCCCATAAGGGATGGCTATAAACAAGGTACCCAAACTAGCTCATTACTTTTTGCAATTGCTGGAAACTGTAGGGAAAGACTAGCTGATGATGAATTTAATAGGTCATTTTTAAGTGCCCACTGCCATATCCCATTCTTGCAGGTTTGACAAGGTGTTGGTGGAGATGTACCAAGAACTGGAGCTGTGTGGCCTTGTCAGCTACCTAGCTTCATTCTGTGGTATGTCAGTTATGTGTTCATTTTGTGCCTGCTGTTCATCTACAACAGTGTTTTCCCCATACTCTGCTTTCTCTTTCCTTGCTTTCTGAACAATCCCTCACCTCATCTTGCCTTAGGTCAGAAAGAGAGGTCAGGATTATAAATGATGATGATGATGAGGATGAGGATGATAATGATAAGGAGCTGATGAGGAGTATATGATGATGTACAAGTGCAGTCTGTAAGCACATACATTGAGTTTTCCCCTCTCAAAACATCAGCAGCTGCAAGACCCCAAAGCAATTATTTTTCTCATATCTCTAGCAACACAAAAGGTCTCCTCAAGCTGAACATTTTCTGATAATGGAGGGAATACCATAGAAAGGACCATCATTTAGATCATCATATCAAAAGAATTTAAGTTGCTGAAGTTACAGGTCTCTTTTAAACTCTGTAAAATGCAAGAGTTAATCACTACACCTGGTCCTTCATGTATGCAAAAGGTGAACTCTGGAACTGTCTTCCTCCATCTGTATTTCCTACAGCCTATGGCCTCTAATCTCTCAAACACATTGTGCCTAGTTGTCTTGCAATGAATGGATCTCGAATTTTGGCTGTCTATCATATTTTTTCATGGAGGAAACAATCTTCCAGGCTTTTGGTTCCTTCTTCCTTACATAAAAAAAAAAAGTGGCATCAGTAAGAATGTAATATAGGGAGTTTTCATGTATCACAATGTTTTAAAAGTGTTCCCAAAGCAGAATAAAATTGTATGGCGGAGCTAGTATGTAGTGTGGAAGGATCATCATATAGAGTTGTAGAGTTGTTATGGGCTGGTAAAGTTATAAGGGCAGGCCAGAGATAGGACACTTAGGGTGAAACAGAAGACAGTTGAGGTAGACAGTGGTATGGTGTAGGTTTGGTTGGTCGATGGTTGCAGACAAATCCACTTGACCAGTTCAGTGGCAGTTGGCAGGCCTTGAGTCCACCACTCCAAATGTATTTCCTACTGTCTTCCTATGTCATTATTTCCTACTGTCTTCCTCTGTCTGTATTTCCTACTGTCTTCCTCTGTCTGTATTTCCTACTGTCTTCCTATGTCATTATTTCCTACTGTCTTCCTCTGTCTGTATTTCCTACTGTCTTCCTCTGCCTGTATGTCCTACTGTCTTCCTCTGTCTGTATTTCCTACTGTCTTCCTCTGCCTGTATGTCCTACTGTCTTCCTCTGTCTGTATTTCCTACTGTCTTCCTCTGTCTGTATTTCCTACTGTCTTCCTCTGCCTGTATGTCCTACTGTCTTCCTCTGTCTGTATTTCCTACTGTCTTCCTCTGTCTGTATTTCCTACTGTCTTCCTCTTTCTGTATTTCCTACTGTCTTCCTGTGTCTGTATTTCCTGTTGTCTTCCTCTGTGTTTTTCCTACTGTCTTCCTCTATATATATTTCCTACTGTCTTCCTCTGTCTGTACTTCCTACTGTCTACCTCTGTCTATATTTTCTACTGTCTTCTCCTGTCTTTATTTCTAACTGTCATCCTCTGTCTTTATTTCCTATTGTCTTCCCCTGTATTTATTTCTAACTGTCTTCCTCAGTCTGTATCTCCTACTGCCTTCCTGTCTGTATTTTCTACTGTCTGTCCTTCAAATGTAGGGCCAGCAATAACCAAGCCACTAAGTTTACAAGGGCTGGCTGTTGATGATATTGTGTTTCCCATCCACAGTGGCACCAGCAACAGGGCCTTGAAGCAGCTGCCAGTCCAGTCCATGCCCCAGAATGTTGGCTAGGCCAGGCTGGTGCTGTTTGTGGCAGTGCGACATACAAACTGGCTGCTGGTGTGACCATCTTGGAAGTCATGCCACTCAGGGAGATATGATGAACACTGCCACTTCTCCCCTATGCTCATTTTTTAAGGTTAGTCTTCAGTTAGCCCTTGCCAGCAGTGTCCAACATCATTCTATCTACCTATCTATCTATAACCTGTAATCCAGCAAAGGGTGGCTGCAGACAAAATGCCTCTAAGTCGCTCTGTAACCCACCATTTGATTGCCCTCCCCCCAACTCACTCCCCACACCCAGCATCAGTAAGGATGTAATAAGCTGGTTTTGGCACTCAGTTTAACTCCAGACTTCACTAAATATTTCCTGCACCATGGCCAGTTTTAGTATGGTGGTTAAGAGGCAGCATGGTTTAATTGGATTGATTTAAATGTTGGGAGTGAGCAGCCTAGCCTCGGGTACCTACACTCCTGTTGGGGCAAAGGAGGATTGAAGTGTACCAAGAAATAATTTCTTCATTACTGATTAATTGATTACTGAGAATACTGTAGTGGTAATAGTAGTAGCAGTAGTAATAGTAGTAGTAATAATTGTGATGGTTGTAGTAGTAATAGTAGCTGTTGTGATGGTTGTAGCCGTAGTCATATAGAGAGACATTGATGTTTAATTTACACAGGCATGGTAAACAGCCATGAGCGGAAATTCTGATATTCCACCACTTTAAGTTTCCTGCTTAAATTCTCCTAATATTCCATTGCATCTACTCCCACTGTAATTTCTCCTGTTTTTCCACTGCATCTACTAAATTTTTCTCTTATTTCAGTGCGTTCACTCCCATTGCAAGTTCTGTTGTTTCACTGCATTTACCAAATTCAATAATTAACTGCATCATCTACTCCCATGAAAAGTTCTTATCACTGCATCATTTACTCCTAAAATGAGTTATAATATTTTGCTGCATCTGCTAAATTCTAGTATTTCACTGCCTCTTCTTCCATTATAAGTTCTTTAGTGCTATATTCTGTTAATGTTTCACCATGTAAACTTCCAGTTAGTAATTTCTACAGCTATGATACATTCATTTCTTAGGTCTTTAATACATCATAACAGAGAGAGTCATCAGTGGGCAGAGAAAGATGTCAAGCCTCTCTCAGCTTAGTAATATTCCCCAGGAGTAAGATTGAGCAGGAGAGGAGAATGAATAGTAGTAGTAGGTGTGGAATATTTGGAGGAAATTTAGTCATTGTCATATGTCATTTTTTAGTTTTACATTCGTTTTTGGCTGTTAAGTCCACTGTAAATTGAAGAAAAATCCATTGTCTCCTTGTGAAGAGAAAATATAATGGTTGTTCATTTGTAAGCCATCCCTTGTGCAGGGGTTCCCAGGAGTGGGCAAAACCTCAGAGATGATGATGATGATGTTTGGTGGATTGATGATGCATGTTCATGTCATTACCTTCAGACAGTTTTATTCAGCTGAGGAGATTTTGTGAGCTGGAGTAGTTGAGTAGAACTTTCCTTAACCCATTCCATACGAGAGAGATTTCTTCAAAGGTGAAGGTGGCAAGAATGGACTAAAAAGGTGTCACCAGAATGATGATGATGGTGGTGGTAAATTGTCGAATTTAAATTGATTATGATGGTAAACATCAATGAAGATGAATCATGTTGGACTTAAATTGACAATGATGATGATGAGGAGTTACAGTGGACTTAGTAGTAAAAAAAAAAAAAGATAAGAAAAGAAAAAGAAAGAGAGATATGCTATATTGTCATTGGCGAGTAAACCAGTGTTGTTTGACCCACAACTTCTTCATCTTTTGGAGGCGATCCAGTCACCATGTTGTACTCATTATGGGACACTACACTTTCAACTTTTAAAAACATATAAAAATGCTACCATTTCCAAGAACGTCTGTTAAACCCTTAGGCTGTGGCGTGCTTCTCAGATGGGATGTCCGATCTGTGAGAGATACAGGAAAAGTTGATTGTACACATTATTCAGTTAAGAAGTTGTATAGAAATACTTAACGTTACACAAATATATAGCTATTGAGTGACAGGTCCCTACGTGTCAACACGTGGGTTGGTGGAGGGTTAGTGCCCCTCCCCGTAAAACAGGTAACTCAGTCAAGTGGCCACCTCTTACAGGATTATGGCGTCTGGCAATAGATAGATAGATAGATAGTTGTTGGAGTCTTTATAAATGATACAAACAGATAGGTGTTGATATTGTATGAGGTGTGACAAAAAAGAAATGGGACTTTGGCTGCTAATGACACAATTCATCAGCCACACAGTAATGAAGTACATCGTAGTGTTGCCCAACATCTCAGCACTGTATGAGAAAAGCAGCACTTCAATTAACCTATTATCTTTCTTTTCACAGGTGGTTTTGTAGCTCCTGTCAAGTGTCCTCTGTCACAGAATGAGCCTTGAGCAAAGGATTAACATCAGGTTCTTGGCTAACATGGGAAAAACTCCTGCAGAAACCCTTGCCATGCTGAAGGATTTGTATGGACAGAAAACAGTGTCCCATACATGTGTCTATGAGTGGCACAAGAGGCTCAGGATGGAGCGGGTTGACGTGGAGGATGACCCAAATCCAGGACGTCCCTCCACAACAAGAAATGATGCCAACATCCAGAAAGTCAAGGAACTGGTGCGGAGTGATCGCAGACTGATGATCAGAATGATGGCTGAGCAACTGGAATTGAATAGGGAGTCAGTGAGGTCCATCTTATTGGAAGATATGGGCATGCAGAAGATTTGCGCAAAGTTGGTGCCCAAACTGCTCTCCGAGGACCAAAAGACCCGCCATGTGGATGTGTCATGGGACATTTTGGAGCATCACCCCGCCACATCCTGAACCTCTTGTGCCACTCATAGAAACGTGTAAGGGACACTGTTTTCTGTCCCTACACATCCTTCAGCATGGCAAGGGTTTCTGCAGGAGTTTTTCCCATGTTAGCCAAGAACTTGATGTTAATCCTTTGCTCAAGGCTCATTCTGTGACAGAGGACACTTGACAGGAGCTACAAAACCACCTGTGAAAAGAAAGATAATAGGTTAATTGAAGTGCTGCTTTTCTCATACAGTGCTGAGATGTTGGGCAACACTGTGATATACTTCATTACTGTGTGCCTGATGAATTGTGTGATTAGCAGCCAGTGTCCCGTTTCATTTTTGTCACACCTCGTATGTTTGTATCATTTCTAAAGGCACCAACATGCCTCTATAAACGATAAAACAGAGAGGTGTTGATATCGTATGTTTATATCATTTATAAAGGCTCCAACATGCCTTTATAAACGATAAAACAGAGAGGTGTTGATATCATATGTTTGTGTTATTTATAAAGGCCCCAACATGCCTATATATATGATACAAACAGAGAGGGGTTGATATCACATCCTCACATAATTAGTGCAGATTTAAAGAGTTTTATTATAGCATGAAATAATATTATGGAAATTGGCTGGTTGGATTTGGTAATGTGTACTGTATTGTAAATGAGATTTTATTCCTGTAGAACAGTAATGCCGCTCAGGGATGAGTGAGGCTGGTCACTCTCATCTTAAATGTCAGGACCAACTTGCCTAGCCCCAGGATCCTACACTTCTCATGGGGCAAAGTAGGACTGGATGATGAATGAATGAATGAGAACAGTAATGATTGGATGAGAATGAATGAAAGAACAGTAATGAGAAGTTGCACAGTCTGTTGCATAACACAAGCACAGTGGCTGCCCTGGATGCTGGTACCTTCAGCTGGATGTGGGTCTTCCAGTCTGCCTGAACGTTTTTCTTTAAAGTGTGTGTATGTGTGTGTGTTCTTACCTGATTGTATATTGACAGGAATGAGTCAGGCTCATACTATTCTGTGTATTAAACCATTTTTATCATACATATCCATAAATTTGTGAATAGTTTTGGCACACGCAATTTCATTCAGTAGTGCATTCCACTGATCAATTGCCCTATTTGGGAAACTAAATTTCCTTGCATCTTTATCACCTCTCTTTTTACATACATGTAGTTTTTTGCAGTGTTCTCTTGTTGATGCTTCTCCATAGGTTATATATTCATTTATGTCTATTTTCTCTTTCCCTGAGATGCATTTATATAGCATGATCATGTCTCATCTTTACCTTCTCTCCTGTAGTGTTGGTAGATTCAGTTTTTCTAGTCTTTCTTCGTAGCTTAGATCCCTTAAGCTTGGTACCCATCTTGTAGCTGCCCTTTTTACTTTTCCAGTCTTATCTATGTGTTTATTGAGATGAGGACTCCAGACTACTGATGCATATTTCAGGGTTGGTCTGATGAATGATGTTATTATCTTTCTCAGAGTGTCTTCATTTATATATGTGAATGCTGTTCTCATATTAGTAAGCAGTGTATACATGTTATGTAGCTTCTCACTGATGTGATCATCTGGAGATTATTACTGATAATCACTCCTAGGTCCTTCTCCCTTTCTGATATGTGTAGGGTTGACCTTCCTAACTTATAATCCCAATCTAATCTTTTCTCACTTTTACCAAACTTAATTATATGACACTTGTCCACATTAAATTCCATTTGCCATTTATTGCTCCATTGTGTGTGTGTGTGGGAGGGGGGGAAAAGAAGAAACCAGAGGCCAGTGACTCTCTATGTTGTAGGAATGGCCCTGTTCCATTGGCTGAAATCTATGTAGTATTAACTCAGAATTTTCCACCCACAGAAGTTCAGGCCCCTGGATCTACTGCCCAAGAAGACCCGTGCCATCTGATGCAGCCTGACAGCGGCAGATGAAGCGCCTCACACCTAAGATATCTATCTATCTATTGCCAGACGCCACAATCCCCTAAGGGATGGCCATTTGACTTTGAGTTATTTGTTTTACGGGGAGGGGCACTAACCCTCCACCAACCCACTCGGTGACACATAGGGAGCACGTTTGGTTTGGTTATATGGTTACCACCCAGTGTTGTAAATGGTTTCTTGTCTTACAGGAAACCATTTGGCTTGTCACTCAATGTAAAACCACCTGTAAAGGAAAGAAAAGCAATAAGAAGTGACAGGAAAGATGGGAGATATAGGAAGAGAGGAGGACAGGCACAGAAAAAGAAGGATACAGGCTAAAGAAGAAGTAGGCAGTACTACATCAAATGTGTAGATGATGGTCGCCACCACGTACCACACACCTAAGATATCAAAGAGGCGAATTTCCCACCCCAAAGGTATGCTGTCAAGGCATAAATGAATGTCGGAATGTCTATTCTTTAACCCCCACTGAACTGTTTTTAATTCCCCCTGAAGAGTTAGATGATTGCAATTGTGTATGTATGTTAGATAACTGCAACTGTGTGAGAATGTTAGATGTCTGAGCAATTGTGTGAGAATGTCAGTTGACTGCAGTTGTGTAAGAATGGTGGGGAATGTTTAATTATGTGTGTCTCTTGTAATTTTTTATCCCACAGTGAAAAATAAATTGTCCAACGTGAATCATGTTTTAATACCCACAGTCATACTGCAAGCGGCTTTTGCAGACTTAACACATCTCTGTGATTCATTCTCATTGCATCTCAGCATCCTTTTGTATGCACCTAATAATGAATACAGTGATGTAGGAGAATACTGAGTAGCAAAAAGGAAGCTAAATCACTAACAAAAAGGAGCTTCAGTGTCTACCATACAACTTATAATGTGGCTTCATGTAGGTTGTGCCATCCACTCGTTCGATAATTTTCTTTGCTATTTACATCTTATGCTTATAGATTAGTCACTTACAGGAGCAGCCTAGCATGGACTAACCTACCTTAAGTTTTCCCTTCATATGCTTTTTGTTTTTCCAATTTCTTGCAGTTATCCTTTCATGTTTTTTGTTTATGTTTTGTTCAGCCAGTCTTCTGCAGTTAAACTTGCATGTTCATAGTTACGTTGTTTGTTCTTGCAGGTTTTTGTAGCTACACTTTCATGTTCTTTATGTGCTGCGTTTCTGTCAGTGCCATATTGTGTGTTTATGTGCATTTTTCTGCCTATCTTATACTGTTGTGTTCTTTATGTGTTTGTGTTTTTGTCTGCCAGCCTTCTTCAGTTATCCTCAGCTATGTTCTTCTCTTGACTCAGTGCTTAGCCAGAGTTTTAAATCATGGCATACACTCTAGTCAGTTAAGGCAGTTCCCTAACACCTCTTCCCAAGCATTTCAATTTTTCTCTTCCTCCTCTTTCTCTTCCAAGTCCTCCTCTTCCTGTTCTTCTTCTTTTTCTTCCAGTTCCTCTTCTCTTTCCTCTTCCTCATTTCCTTCTTCTTTTCTTTCATATCTCCTTTTTCCTCTTCCTCTCTCTGTACCTCCCTTTCCTCTTCTCTCTTGTCATCATGTTCTTCCTCTTGTCCTTTCTTTTCTTCTTCCTCTTCTTGTTCCTCTTTCCCTTTCCCCTCTTCTTTCTCCTCTTCTCTTGTTCTTCCTGTTCCTTCTCATCCTCTTTTCCCTCTTCTTCCTCTTCCTCTTCCCTTCTTCCTCTTCCCATTTTTCTTCTTCCCATTCTTCCTCTTCCTCTTCCTCTATTCCCTCTTCTTCATCTGCCTTTTCTCTTTCCCTCCTTCGTCTTCCTCTTCCCCTTCTTCCTATACCTCTTCCTCTTCTTCCTCATTCTTTCTCCTCTTCCTCTTTCTCTTGTCCTTACCCATCCTTCCTCCTCTGCCTCCTTCTCCTCCTCCTCTTCTTCTTTCTCCTCTTCCTCCTTCCTCTTCTTTCTTTCTTTTTTCATTTTCTATTTTCGTCTTTCTACTTTCTTCTGTTTTATTCTTTCTCCTTTCTTTCTTCCATTTCCTCTTTCTCCTTTCTTCTATTTTCTCATTTTTCTTCTTTCCCCCTTCGTCTTTCTTTTCTCTTCTTTGTCTCATTTCTTCGTTCTTTCTCCTTTCTTCCAATTCTTTCTTCCATTTCCTTTTTCTCCTTCCATTTCCTTTTTCTCCTTTCTTCCATGACTTTTTCTCCTACTTTCTTTCTCATTATTTTCTTCATTTCTTCCATTTCTTTCTTTCTCCTTTCATCTTTATTTCATTTCTTCTTCCTTTTATTTTCTTGTTTCTTCTTTCTTTGTCATTTCTTCTTCCTCCTCTCTTCTTTCATTCCCCTTTCTTCTTTCTCTTGCATTTCTTCTTTCATGATTAAAGTACAAAGTTTAGTATGAATGAATTTAACTCCGAGGGGTAGGATTATGCACCGACGTTCGTGGCTATTGTGGCATAGCCTCCTGCTAAGTAGTAGAGGCATTGCAACACCTCTTCCATGACAATTTAGTTCCTACATTAATCCTGCAGAACATCTTGCATATTACTGATCAACAAACACCACATCCAAACCACTTCTACCTTCTTCATTCCCTACCACTGCCATCTACAACTACACACACACACACACACACACACACACACACACACACACACACACACACACAAACATTCCTTTTACACAACCACCACATCCCAAACCACTTCTACCTTCTTCATTCCCTACCACTGTCATCTACAGGGATGTGTGCTTAGTACTACTCTTTTTATCCCTGCAGTAAATGATATCGTTTCATCTCTCCCGGATGGTGTTCGTGCTTCATTATACGTTGATGATTTTGCTATAAATTATATGCAGCTGGAGCGGATGTCCAGGCCTTACAAGCCCTACTTCAATCAGCTATAAATGCCGCTGCAGGGTGGGCCACGGATCATGGCTTTAAATTCTCCCCCACGAAATCCTGTGCTATAACTTTTACGAGCCGTCATTCAATCCCTCAACCCCCTCTTACACTATATGGTACTCCCCTGCCATATCGATTATCAGCCCCTTTCCTTTGCCATATCTTTGATTCTCGACTGACTTGGTCCCCGCATCTCAATTCCTTTAAGACCTCTGCTTCCCTCAGACTTCGATTATTACAAACTCTCAGCCATATGTCCTGGGGTGCAGACTGTACAACTCTGCTCCGGCTCCATACTGTCTTAGTTTTGTCGAAGATTGATTATGGCTGTCAGGTTTATGCATCTGCCTCATCTGCCTCCCTTCGGCGCCTAGATTCTGTTCACCATCATGGGTTACGTCTGGCGTTGGGTGCTTTTCGCTCCACCCCGGTTACAAGCCTACTGTATATGTCGAGTCGGGTATGTCCACTCTATCCTCCAGACGTGACAAGTTGACTCTCCGTTACCACATTCACCTTCTTCTGCAGGTTTCCCTTCCTCTGTTACGCACTTCACCCCTCCTTTTCCGCCCTCGTTAGCTTCATCTTTTCCTTGTAGGGTCTCCCATTTATTTGCCTCCCTTTTTTTGCCTGCTATTTCAGTTCTTCCTCTGGGAGATTCTATGTTCTCGCCTTGGCTTCTTCCTCGACCTACTGTCTGTGATGTCCTGCTCTCTTGTCCAAAGTCCTGTTCCACCCCACAGGAACTCTATCATCTTTTTATGGACCATATGCATTGTCACTCCTCAGCGACCCCAGTGTACACAGACGGCTCTAAGTCTTGTGTGGGCTCGGGTTTTTTTGCTCTTTTCCCAGACCATACCTATCAGATCCGCCTTCCACCAGTCGCCAGTATTTTCACTGCTGAACTGCTGGCCATTTTACTGGCCCTTCATGTTATATACTGATCAAGGTTACACACTTTTGTTATTTTCACAGATTCACTTAGTGCACTACAGTCTACATAGTATTCAGTCTCTCCCGGCCAGCAACCGGCTAGTGCTGAAGATACAGGAATGGCTGTTCCGCATTAACACCAGATTGAAGTCTGTCTCCTTCTGTTGGGTCCCAAGCCATTCTGTGATACCGGATACTGAGAGAGTTGACTGCCTGGCACGTACAGCTGTCACCTCTCGCTCTGTCACACCTCATCCTATCCCAGCAACTGATTATTTCCCGATTGTTACCCGTCTCCTTGGCCAGCGGTGACAAGCAGAATGGACGTCTACAACTGATAACAAATTCCGCGCCATCAAACGTACTGTCACTCCCTGGCAGTCGTCCTCCCATCGCAACAGGCGTTGGGAAACAGCCCTAGCCCGTCTGCGCCTTGGCCACACGTGGATCACACATGGCTTTCTAATGTCAGGAGGCACTCTTCTGATCTGTCAATGTTTTCAGGCCCTACTCACGGTCCACCATCTTTTGCTTGACTGCCCTTCGTTCCACGTCGTGCGCAGACGGACTCTCCCGTTCCTTTACTCCCTTGGACGTCCCCCTACCTTAGCCGATCTTCTTGGTGAATCCCCTGTGTTTTCCATCACACACCTCATGCGCTTCCTATCTCAAACCCGTATCTTGCCTCACATTTAGTGTCTTCCCCGCCTTCCCCTCTACCTTTATTCCACCATAGCACATCCGTCATTTTTTATGCAGCGGTTTTAGTGCCATATACACCTCTTGGGCTTGGTGCCAGTCCTTATTACTTACTTACTGTCATCTACAACTACACACACACACACACACACACACACACACACACACACCACCACCACCACCACCACCAGCTCCTCGTACTGCCACCACCCCCAACACAAGCCTAAACACCCGAGTAATTAACACGTGTCCCAGCCCCGGTTTCACGTCATTAGCCAACAGCAAAAATCACACGATCAGACAATTACTGGCCAAACCTTAAAGAGAGAGAGAGAGAGAGAGAGAGAGAGAGAACAATCTGTAGGACTTGAGATGGAAAGCTATGGGTTAGAATTGCTCGCTGCCGCAACTTGAACCTATCTGTAATTCTGAGTCCTGTAGTGTCATCACCTTTTTTGTAAATAACAGAAGAGAGGAAGGAAAAACAAATGAATAAAAAAACAAAAAACAAATCCATACACCAGATTACAGGTATATGAGAGAGACCAAGGATGAGAGGGAGGGATGGAGTGGAGAGGTATATGAGAGAGACCAAGGATGAGATGGAGGGATGGAGTGGAGAGGTATATGAGAGAGGTGGATGTGAGCTCGGAACAGGGCAGTGAAATGGAGGGTGACAGGGTGACATGGAGGCTATTTGTTTGTGGGCACCCCTTGCGGGATTGAGGCGTCTGGCAGTAGATAGATAGATAGATTACAGGTGTCCCCCATTCATAGGAAATCTGTAACAGTTGGACTTGAACAACTTTACTGTAGGTGGAAGTTTGGGGGGACACAACTCTAGGGAAGCGAGCTGCAAAGAGATGCAGTTCGGGGAATAAAAGGATTCTGATAGGCTGAAGTTTTGCGGTATGGCAGTGTGGCATTCCAGTCATGAGTGCTACCAGATGCCCGTGTAGCACAGGGGAAGGCATGGAGAGGTGGCACAATGGACGCAACTTCGTCTGAGCATTTGCCATAGAAATATCTGTAAAATAATGCAAGGGAGGCAACATTCCTTCTCACCTGTAGGGGAGGTAGTTCATTTGTAATAGTAAGGTTATTAATAATTCCAGCAGCTTTGTTCTGAATTTTGTCCAGTTGTTTTAGTGAAGCCTCCCCACATCCACTCCACAAGGGTGAGCAATATTCCAGATAAGGCGTTGATTGTAAACCTTAGCTTGGTGTACTGGACCAACTTACATTTTGTGACATTATAATAATTATGTCACACACGTATGGGTTGGTTATATGGTTACTACCCAGCGATGTAAATGGTCTCCTGGCTTACCACCACCACCACCATTTCTATTACCACCACCACCACCATTGCTATTACCACCACCACCACCACCCTGGTCCGGGTTGGGATGCATGCCAATAAAAAGGATAAATAAAAATGTGGTTTATATTTTAGGTGAATATCATCAACTTAGACGACTAGATTAGTGATGGGAGAATGGAGGGTGAGAGACTAACTAGGAGAGTGTATGTCAGTGAGTTGGAGGGGGGGAGAGAAGGAGGGGAAGACCGAGGAAGAGGTTAAAGTTCAGAGTATGAGGAGTGAGAGCCTAGCTAGGAGAGTTGATGTGAGTAATATGGAGGAGGTAGAGAGAAGGGGAGACCGAGGAAGAGATGGAGGGATGGAGGGGGGAGGTATGTGAGACACGGGGTGAAAATTCAGAGTATGGAGGGTGAGAGACTAACTAGGAGAATGTATGTGAGTGAGGTGCAGAGGGGAGAGGGAAGGGGAGACCGAGGAAGAGATGGGGGTATGAAGGAGAGAGGTATGAGACACGGGGTGAAAGCTGGGAGTATGGAGGGTGAGAGACTAACTAGGAGAGTATGTGAATGAGGTGGAGGGTGGAGAGGGAGGCGGAGACCAAGGAGGAGATGGTGGAATGGAGGAGAGCGGTAGGATAGGGCCTATAAGAGAGCGGGGGATGTAACTTGGGAGTATGGAGGGTGAGAGACTAACTAGGAGTGTATGTGAGTGAGATGGAGGGGGGAGAGGGAGGGGGAGACCAAAGAAGAGATGGAGGGATGGAGTAGAGAGGTACATAAACGGGGGGGGGTGTAAGATGGGGGGAGAATAGCGCCATGGCAGGGGACAGGGTGACATGGAGACGATTTGTTTGTGGCCACTCCTTACGCAAATGAAGGCGTCTGACTATAGATGGATATATAGATAGGAATAATACTAAAGGTAAACATTAATCAGCATAATAAAAACAAGTATTTTATCTCGACCTAGAGAAGCTTCGAATCCCGTCAGTCACCCTCTAACCGTGAGAGGGGGAGGACGCTCGAGCCGTGTGTCTATTCTCAGTGTTGATAGTGTTTCAACAGCTTGCCCATCTTGCCGAGATGAACAAAGGTGAGGCAGGATATTGTTCATCAGTTCTTTGATACTGCCTCTTCTTTCAGTTGAACCATCTATCAATCTACAGTATTGCCACACGCCTTAATTACGTAAGGGGTGGCCACAACCTAATCGCCTCCTTGTCGATCTGTCCCTCACCAGTTCACTGCCCTGCTCCGAGCTCACACCGCCCTCTCTCATATACCTCTCCACTCTATCGGAGAGCGACGAACCATGGAAGTGTGTGGACGTCCAGATCCCGTTCCTGCTGCAACCTCTCCTGCTGTTGCTCACGACCCGTTGAGGGGGGCAGACAGCAGGCCTCGGCCTTCTACGACCCAGATGAAGATCAGAGGTGCTGTGGTTTGGTTTAACGTTCGGGCGGGGTACGGTTTTATCAAACGCCACGATGCTGGTGTTGATATTTTCGTGCACCGTCAGGCGATTGCTAAACCAAATCTACGGCATCTCCAGCGCTCCCTAGGCGACGGCGAGACGGTGGAGTTTGTCCTCTTTGGAACGCCCAAGAGTCCTGAGGCTAGGGACGTCACCGGACCGGCAGGGGCTGCCGTGCAGGGCTCTGCCTACGCACGGCGGCGTCCCACGGTTTGGCGGCACCAGCCCAGGGATCAGGGGTGTTCAGGGGAGGTAAGCACTGTCGTCGAGATGTGCATCGCGACGGTGAAGGCTTTTTGTGGGGGTGATAAGGGGGCTTTGCGTGTTCTCCTTCCAAAGATCTTCAAGGAGAATGGGCTGCCCAACCTTATCATCCCCGAGTGCTTCGTCCGTGATGTACATACAGTCCCTCGCCGACGGGAGCGCCAGGCTCGTAAGCCTCGTCCAGCTATTCCTCGCCAGACTCCGAGGAAGAGGCTTAGGCTGGAGGCCCCCCTCAACCGAAGGACGACCTCTCAAGTTGACGACCCGGCCCCGGCCCCGGCTAACGATACGGCTACGACCACGGCGGAAGTACACCAGCAGCCAGCAATGTCTGAGGAGGAGCGAGACTCGTCTGCCAACGCCTCCATGGCCGAGGAAGCGTCGACCGGCTCCTCGGCCGAGGAGGAAGTCGGGGAGTCCACTACTCCTCAGACAGAGGAGGGCACCCCATCTCGCCCTCCTATTATCGACCTTAAGGATCGGCTAGACGTAGCCTCCTATAGACACCTTCTGCCTCTCAGCGCTCACACCCGATCGTACCAGCTCGGAGCAACAACATATACCACCCTCTACGATCTGCTCCGGGCTGACGATCGGGGTGAGAACATAAGACCTGTGCTGATTGTCAGGGGGGAGGAGGTGCGTCTAGCCGATCTTAGACCATTTCATCACATGCTCCCACCTCGGCCGGCCCCCTAGATCGGCGGTGTGCGCGGTGAGAGAGTGACCAGTACTTTCATCATAAAACTCGGCTGGCCTAATACCCCGAATAGAGGGTGATGGCCATTAAGCCAAAAACAAACAAAACAAACAAAAACCACTCTATCCTTCCATCTCAATCCTTGGCCTCGCCCTCCGTCTCCGCCCCTCCACCTCACATACACTCTTCTCGTCAGTCTCACTCTCTCCATCCTCTCCACATGGCCAAACCACCTTAATGTGTTTCTCCTAACCAATCTTTATTCGTGTGAAAAGTGGTGTGGAAATAAGTTATCTGAGAGGAATGTGGAGCTACGTGGAGAGACAGACGGGCTGACAGGGTTGCCGCTCCGTGCAAATCGTCTGCTAATGTGGAAAAACAAATAAGCGACGGACCTGCACGTGGGAAATATTACACACTGCCCATTTAGAGACGAGGAGAGGAGGGGGGGGTGTCAGCTGGGGATAATGCCATAGCCCGCACCCTCCAAGATAGTGTTAAGGTGGGAAGGAGAGGCAGAGAGGGAGGGAAGGAGAGGCAGAGAGGGTGGAAAGGAGAGGCAGAGAGGGTGGAAAGGAGAGGCAGAGAGGGAGGGAAGGAGAGGCAGAGAGGGTGGGAAGGAGAGGGAGAGAGGGGGGGAGAGATTGAGAAGGAGGGATGAGGGAGGGAGGGAGGGATGTGAGGCAGGAGGGAGGAGAGAGAAGAGGGAGGGAGTACAAAGGAATACAAAGAACAGCAAACAGCAACAGACCTTATGATCCTTTCGAGGCTGCTTGTTACAGAGTAGACTATGACTACGAGATCTAATTCTACATGCTGATGGATAAGGATAGTAAAGCAAGAAGGAGGAAACTACAACATAGCGTAGTTCACTGTATAATGACAATGGATTCTAAAGTAAATATATAAAAACAAGTAGGAATAGTTCTATGTAAACAGTAAAACAAAGCTGTGCATAACACTTACCGTACAGAGTTGTGTATTACTGTATCTTTAAGCCATATTGGACATGTGGAGAGAATGGAGAAAGAAAGACTGACTAAGAGGGTGTATGTAGGTGAAGTGGAGGGAGGGAGAGGGAGGGGGGAGACCGAGGGTGAGGTGGAGGGATGGAGTTGAGAGGTAAATGAAGGAGGGGGGAGTGAGATGAGAGGAGGGCAGTCAAATGGCGGGTGACAGAGCGATTTGGAGGCGTTTTGTCTGCGGCCACTCTTTGCTGGATTAAGGCGTCTGGCAAAAGATAGATAGATAGATAGGGATGTGAAGAACCGCTCACCCTCCATCTTCTTATGTAACAACTTCCTATAGACTTATCAATCCATCAGAAATGCATCTACATAAACAAACACATACTAAATAGTTTTCCTCGCTGTCATTACATATACTATAATTTCCTCGTATCTATTATCGTTGTTTTATAGAGGGAGGGGAAGGTGGTATATCTCACTAGGATCCTTTGGGCAGTCCTTCATTCATGCAACAGGTCAGCTCTGGAACTGTCTCCCTCTGCCTGTATTTCCTACTTCCTATGATCTCCAGTTTTTCACACGCAGTGTGTCCAGGCATCTCGAAATGAACGGATCTTGAATTGGGCTCTCCTTTGTATTGTTTTTTTTTTTCTTTGAAGGAACGGTTACCTGGCTCCTGGCCTTTGGTTCCTTCTTCCTTGCATAAAAAAAGAAATGAGAGGAGCATGTGGAGTTACATGGAGAGACAGACTGACAAATGAGGAAGTGAAGGAGCGTTGTGGTGTGGATGTGGATGTGATAGGAAGCGTTAGGAGAAACACACTGAGGTGGTTTGGCCATGTGGAGAGGATGGAGAGTGAGAGACTGACGAGGAGAGTGTATGTGAGTGAGGTGGAGAGGGTGAGTGGGAGGGGGAGGCCAAGGATGAGATGAGGGGATGGAGTGGAGAGGTATATGGGAGAGGGGATGTGAGCTGGGAGCAGGGCAGTGAAATGGCGGGGGACAGGACGACATGGAGGCGATTTGTTTATGGCCACTCCTTGCAGGATTGAGGCGTCTGGCAATAGATAGATAGATAGATAGACAGTTATTCGTCCTATCTATCTATCGCCAGTCTCCAGAATCCCGTATCTATCCATCTATCTGTCTATCTATCGCCAGACGCCATAATCCTGTACCTACCCATCTATCGCCAGACGCCATAATCTCATATCCATCCATCTTTCTATCTATCTATCGCCAGACGCCATAATTCATTACCTATCAGTCTATCGCCAGACGCCATAATCCCGTATCTATCCATCTATCTATCTATCTATCTATCACCAGACGCCAAAATCCCCTATCTATCCATCTGTCTATCTATCGCCAGACGCCATAATCCCATATCTATCTATACATCTATCTATCGCCAGACGGTATAATCCCTCATCTATCTATATATTTATCTATCTATATATCGCCAGACGCCATAATTCCGTATCTATCTATCTATCTATCGCCAGACGCCTTAATCCCGTACCTATCTATCTATCTATCGCCAGACGCCATAATCCGGCAAGGGGTGGCCGTTTGTCTTTGAGTTAGTTGTTTTACGGGGAGGGGCACTAACCCTCCGCCAACCCACTTGTTGACACTTAAGGAACACGTATGGGTTGGTTATATGGTTACCACCCAGCGTTGTAAATGGTTTCCTGGCTTACAGGAAACCATTAGGCTTGTCACTCAATGTAAAGCCACCTGAAAAGGAAAGAGGAGTAACAAAAAGTGACAGGAAAGATGGGAGAAATAGGAAGAGAGGAGGACAGACACAGAAAAAGAATGATCAAGGTGAAGGAAGAAGTAGGCAGCACTACATCAAGTGAGTGGATGCTGGTGAGAAATAGAAAGAGAGGAGAGCAGACACAGAAAAAGAATGATAGAGGTAAAGGAAGAAGTAGGCAGTACTACATCAAGTGAGTGGATGATGGTCGCCACCTTGGAATCATATCCATTAATCCTTGAAGTAGTCGGCCACCTCCGATATTTTGCTCAGTTGCCGCTGTGTTGGTCTCTTCATTACCGTATGTGTTGTGTCTTTGGCCTTCTCATGTTTACATTGAGTGCGGTAGGTTCCTCGTGCTCCATCACCTGTATGGTTTTGCTGAGTGACATGTCTTGGTGCTGTGGGGTAGCCAGATAATGTCACTCATCATATCATCAGTCAGACCTTGCCCCGGTGTTCTTTTGGCCCCTTGCACTGGTACCCTAAGTGCACCAGTGAAGGGTGTTGCCAGGACTGACGTGTGCACGGGTGCTTAGCGTCACCCGCGTTGGATGGCTGCCACAGACGCTGCCCTTCACTGACACTATGTTTATTATCATATCCTCTCAGTGGCAACACTTCCACAATGGCTGGAGTGTCGTACCATGAGCTCTGACCCCCTGTTGTGGTGGTAGGTGAACCTCTAGGTCACCCCAGTCCTCTGTGATCAACCCAGTCACCTCCAGCCCCGTGTGTGCATTGCCTTACATGGCCGTGCACAGTAAACACCTCGAGTGTTGGAGTGATCTCCTGACTGAATGGCTACATCAGACTGGTAGTGTTTGGTGAGAAGTAAGTCACTTTTACTGTTGTGTGGCATCTACAGTACAAGTGCCATGTCCAGGCCAGTTATACGGTACTATCATCGCTTAGATTTTCGTCTCGTTTCGTTTATAAACGCTCCAACCTGTTTGCATGCACTGCCTTAGTCACCTACTGGCGGCTCTCCATGACGCTCGATCTCTGGCAGCCTCCCTATTCAGTCCCTTATCCATGAGGTCGCACCCAATGACTTCGCCCCGGTTTTTTTTTTTTTTTTCGGTCTGCTTCTCGCATCCCTAAATCTAATGTTCACATTTCTCACTTTCTGCACCCAACTGTCATCCCCCATCCTCTCCACATGCCCAAACCATCTCAATCTACCCTTCTTCATCACATCAATACACTCCAGTCCCATCCATTCTCCCAAACCATCTCAATCTATCCCTCCTCATCACCACACCAATACACTCCACTCCCATCCTTCCTACCAAACCATCTCAATCTACCCCTCCTCATCACACCACCAGTACACTCCAGTCCAATCCTACCTCTCAACTCTTCCGCCACAAACTTAGCCCCCCCTCCTCCCCCAGGCCTCACACTCAGGGACGCACTACACATCCACCTAATCATTGTCATTTCTGTACGTTTGAGTCTGTGAATATCCTCTCTCTTTACTGCCCAGGTCTCACTACCATACAGCATTACACTCCTAACACATGCCACATACAAAGACCCCTTAGCACGCAGGGAGAGACCTCTCAGTGTCAGGAGAGGCAACAGCTTCCTGAACTTCTTCCAACCACTGCTCACTCTAGCCACAGAGCTGCTCCAGCCCCACCTCCAGCACATAACATGTGTCCCAGATAACAAAACTCTTCCACAATCTCAAAAGACATACCAGAAAGTTCAGTCCTTTCACGCCTCACAATCTCCACATAATAATAATGATAATAATAATCATAATCATCATTATCATCATCATTATCATCATCATCATCATCATCATCATCATCCAGACCTCCTTTACCACCCTACGGCAGGGTGAGAAGTAGCAACGTCCAGACAACCTAAGTTTGCCCAGTTCAATGGACCACGCTTCCATTCACTCATTAGTCAAGCCCCCGGAATCCTGGCTCCATCAGATAAACCAAAAAAACTTTCACCACGTTCTGTAGCTTCTCATATACCTATCTGATACAGTCAATTAGAACGCTGTCACGTTAAAATGGGGTGCCAAATTCCTGGTTATGCACTTCTCACAACATTCATCCAGCCAGGCTCACCGACTTCCATACCTCTCATCCCAGCACACTCATCCACCATATCTCTCCACCTTCTCCTTGGCCTACCTCTCCTCCTCCCTCCTTCAAATTAGCTCAGATATACCTTTTTCACCACTCTATTGTTATCCATTCTCTCTACATGACCATACCATCTCAGTACTCAGTACTCTTTTCGATTCTGGTGTCCACCGACTTCCTCACTCCACATCTTCCGCGAATCGTTATTTCGTATCCTATCCACTCTCTGTACTCCACATACATTCCTCAGCAGTCCCATCTCCACTGCTCTCACTCTTGACTTTTCATTTTCATGCCACACCATGCATCATCAGCATACAACAAATTTGAGATATTCCATCCATCACCATTCATTACCAACGCCATCCTTGTCCCCATTACTCGTGTTTTCACTTCTCTCATCACTCCATCCATATATATATTGAACAACCATGGGGACATCACACAACCTTGTCGCACGCCCACACCGATCGTGAACCATTCGCTTAGATGCCCATTAACACTTACACATGCTTCACTACCATCATCATCATCATCATCATCATAATGCTGCTGATGATGATTATGGTGCTGCTGCTGCGCTGCTGCTGATGATGATTTTTTTTTGTCGACAGATAGACGTACGGAACTCTGAAAGAATTCCACAGCAAGCCATGAGGAAAGCCAGAGGAAAACCAGTCAGCCAGCCAGTCACTAGGCCAGTCAGCCAGCCAGTCACTAAGTTAGTCAGCCATCACTTACCTGCGTTAAAAGCTAAGTAATATTTCGCCTGTTAGATTAGATAGATAGATAGATTGATAGATAGATGGATAGATAGATGGATGAATAGAGTGATAGGTAGATGGATAAATAGATAGATGGATGGAGGGATGGGTGGATAGGTAGATGGACAGATAGATAGATAGATAGACAGATAGATGGATGGAGGGATGAGTGGATAGATAGATGGACAGATAGATAGATAGATAGACAGATAGATGGATGGATGGATAGATAGATAGACACGCAACTTCACACTGCCACACTACAGTCTAACACACATACTACACACACACACACACACACACACACACACACACACACACACACACACGCACCGGTAATGCTTACCTAATGAATGTGAGATGAACAAGGAGAGTCATATGGGTGAGATGGAGGAGGGGAGAGGAAGGGGGAGACCGAGGATTAGATGGAGGGGTGGAGTAGAAAGGCATATGAGAGGGGGGTGTAAGTTGGGGGGAGGGCAGTGAAATGGCCGGGGACAGGGCGACATGGAGGTGATTTGTTTGTGGTCACCCCTTACGGGATGAAGGCGTGTGGCAAGGGAGAGAGAGAGAGAGAGACGCCAAAAGACCTGTGTGTATCAGAGTTCATAATCAAAATATCATCCACGTCTATCTATCTATTTATCTAACTGTAAGCTTACCTAAATCTACCAGACCCAAGCTAATCTACCTTTACTGACTACCCTGCCCTGCCCTGCCCTACCCTAACCTACCCTGCCCTACCATACCCTGCCCTACCCTGTCATACACTTTCCTACCTTACACTACCCTACCCTACTCTACCCTACCCTACCCTGCACTACCCTACCCTACACTACCCTACCCTACACTACCCTACCCTACCCTACCCTACCCTAGACTACCCTACCATACATTACCCTACCCTAACCTACAGTACTCCACCCTGCCCAACCCTACACTGCCCTACCGTACTCCTCCATGGCCTGCCCCAAGATCTAGTGATATCACGCGGCACCTGAGCCCACCCCTCCAGCAGGGTTAAGATTTATGCCCCAGGGTGAAACGTCCAATAGGTCCGGGTGTCAATTACTACGTGCAACCTGGGGGTGGGATAGGTAGAATAGGGCTGACAAACAACAGCTTGCAAACTACATCCGTTTTTCGTTACTACACACACACACACACACACACACACACACACACAAAGTTTTACGTGTACACAGAACAGGCGAAACTTAGAATGTGACATCCGTAGACTTTTTTTCAGGCAGCAAAATTTATTAGCGAATATATAGCCGATCGAAAGTTAGGTTAGGTCACTTTGGGCAGGGTTTGGTCTGATTAGGTAATTTTTGGTTGGTTTGGCTTCAGTTCGACTAGATATAGACGGATTAGGTTAGATTGCTTTAGAATACGTCGGTTTTGATAGTTTTTGGGTTGGGTTTCATTTGGTTGGGTTAGGCTGGGTTAGGTTAGGATGAATTAGGTCATTTTAGGCTTGACTGGGTTGGGTTAGGTCGGGTATGGTATGGTTAAGTGAGACTGGGTAGGATTAGGTAAAGTTAGATACGGTTAGGCTGAGTCAGAATTGGTTAGGCTAGGTATGGGGAGGTTACGTGAGATTGTGAGGATAAATACAATTAGACTGGGTTAGGTGAGGTTAAGTTAGATTAAGTTGGGTTAATTTGGGTTGAATTAGGTCATTCGAGGTTAGGGCAGGGTTCAGTTCGAGCAAATATGGATAGGTTAGTTGAGAAAGGGCTAAAATAAATTGATTTATGCATTACGGTCTTTTGTTGGTCGGTCCTTCCAAAGTCAAACATCACAGGAGGTGAATGTGATTTTGTGTGTGTGTGTGTGTGTGTGTGTGTGTGTGTGTGTGTGTGTGTGTGCTTCCTTCGTGTTTCGTCTATCTTATATATTTTGTGTGTGCCTTGTGTAACTAAAACTTTGTTTTTACGTTTGGCTTCTCATGTGACTGAGGGTGGACTGCTTAAGAATAGCGTCCTTTATAGTTACGATTGCCTCTTCCTCAGTATAGCATATGTTTTTAGTTTATTTAGCTTTCTCTGGACGATTGTATAAGAGCTTTGTGGAAAATACTAGAACTAGAACGATGGCAGTAGATACAGCCTTGTGTACCAGATATCCTGCCCAAGTTTCATTAGTAGATACGTTGCCCAAGTTGAATAAAGTCGTCGGAAGTAAGAATAAGCTTGAAGAGACGTTGCTGTACTGAAAGTCGTTGGATATGCCTTGTTTTATGTCTTTTCGTATGTGGCTGCGAGATAACAGACTCAGGTTCAGTCTTTTATGGCAAGCGTTAATAGATATCTCAGTGCTTTGCTTAATATGAAGGTTAATATGTCACTGGAATGTTTCTGAAGCTTTCCGCCTCCTCTCAAGTAAGGATGTTTACTGTGTTTTACACTGAGAGGTAGGGCGTGGGGCATGAGGAGCGAATGTTAGGTCAGTGTCTCAACGGTGCACATCACGGGATGGGACACAACCGCCGATGCATAGGAGATATTAGGCTTGGGAGTTGCATGCAACTCCTTCACCTTCTTCCGTGCATCGTAAAAGGAAATGCCCTCAGTCACTTTCTCAGTGCAGACCTCTTTCTCCTCCTTCCATTTGGGACAAACCCTCGAGGAAGTGGAGTGAGCATCCTTACAGTGAAAGCAGCACTCAGTCTCGGATGTACAGTTGTCAGCAGAGTGACTTACAGCCGCACACTTGCCACACACGATGTTGGAAGCCCGACAAGTCTTTTCATGATGTCCATAGAGCTGACATTTTGAACAACGAAGGAGATTCGGGATGTACAGTCTTACATTTACAATTTCATATCCTACTTTGACATTTGTAGGTCGAAAAAGTTTGCCAAAAGTGAGGACAACAGTGGCTGTCTTCATCCTTACGCCTTCCTGATAACGAGTGATGAATCTGGCATCAGTTACATCCTGCTGAGCAAGTTCCTGTATAATCTCTTCCTCACTCATCACCATGAGATCCCTGCAAGTGATAACACCCTTGCAGGAATTCATGGATGTTGGGATCTTGGCTTCGATATCATGGCAGTGAAACTTGCGCAGCTTTAGCAAGTCTTTAACCTGAGCTGAGTTGAATGTCTTTACTAGGAGGTCCCCATTTCCAAGTTTTTTTACTTGTTCCTCTCCCGCACAGAGGTCAATCACCTTCTTGACAATGAAGGGATTGAGTCTGGACAGGGGAGTGGAACCTAGTGCATGAAGCGTTACGAAGGTCGCGTTATTTACAGGGATGTCAAGCGGGGAACGAGTCTGGCGTCCGTCAGTCTGGGGCCGGTCAGTCACGGTAGGGATGTCGTCAGGACTACCTCCCCCCCTGAAGGGGGGGAGGAAGGCAGTAGGGGCGTCCGTCATAGCTACCACTTCCTCCGTGAAGGGAAAGTGGGAAGAGAGAGAAAAACGACCAAGGGGAAAAGTACCTGGGGAAGACCCACCTAGGCTGAGATTACCCTCTCAAACCACTCTCGGGAGGACGCGCCTGTGTGTGACTCACACCCCAGAGCGATCAGTGGGGGGTACACTCCAGAGGTGAGTAAGCAAAGGCAATCTCAGTAATTAGATATAGACACCTACTATATCTACTAAGGCCAGGGAGGAAAATGAGGTCTAGCTAACCTAACTTTATTGAAAAACGCCCTAGTGGCGAGTAAAAGGAAAAAGCTAACGCCGGTGAGGCAACCCGGCAGCTAGAGGAGAGCTCAGAAACACGTCTTCCTTCTCCACGACCATTCATCAAAGTCCAGGAAGCAGCAAAGACAGCAACAATATTAATACTCGAAGGAAGGCCAAAAGCAGAGTACAGGAACCAGTTTATGTCAACGTTTCGCCCACAAAGCTTCTTCAGGAACATCATTACTGGACAACATTCCACTCCTTAAACAGACCCAAGCCTGACTGGTAGTGCAGGATTGTGTACTTGTGTTCTGGTCACCATTCAGGCTTAGGTCAATTTAACTAGTGAAGCACTGTCTACTGGTGTTGTTCCTGAAGAAGTCTTGGGGCAGAATGTTGCAAGTGGGATTCTGTACTCTGCTTTTTTTCTTTCTCTATATACAGCAGCGAATACACCATAATTTTACTGTTTATCTTCCTTATGAAAGCTTACCCAGAATCCAGCTAAATGAAACGAGTATTTCCCCATCCAATTTTTATCCCATACTTCACACTCGGGACGATTTGCATCAGTATATGACCGATTCCCGCCTCAGTGTTACGAGTCCTTTGACGGAAGGTAATCGAATATTGTTTTTGCTGGGTTTTATGGGCCGACTAAGTGCCTCACACATAGTAAAGCCTCTAGTCATACAAGCCTCCGCACGCAACATACTGGTGAAGCACAAATGGTGATGGGTTTCTGTAGTGATAATGACGCCAGATCCAATATTAACCCTCTGCAGTTCGGGACAGCTCTAGTATTACGCAAGTCTAATTGAATGTTGTTTTTGCTCAGTTACAGTATATGGACCAGGTTAATGTCTCTCACACTGGGAAGCCTTAAGTCTTACAAGTTTAGGCACGCAACACAGAAGCACAAATGGTGATGGGGTGTCTGTAGTGAGAGTGATACGTAAATGTGTTATAATGATTCATCCCGTCAGTCTGCATTATGAACCGACAAGGTGATCACATATGCAAGTATGTCCGTGAGCAAAAAGCCTCCAACACCTATCTGCCAGTTGAGGCAATGGAAGGGTGCCACATGAACTAGTTTCTTGTGATAGCAATATGAAACACACAAGAGAAAGGTATCAGAAGGAACGATACTCTCATTTGACAAGAGTGAGAAATACGGAAAGTAGGACGCAAGGCTGGCAGAGAATTTTGACTCCACATGAAAATACTTAATATCAGGATTCTCTTTAAATGGCCGCCTTGGTTTGAGTTACCCTAAAAACAGATCACGAGACAAAAACGCTTTCACTGAGCGACCGTGGATCTCCAGCTGAAAGTATATTGATGGTTAAATAGTAGTGATATGTACGTTGGTCTGCTGTAACATCACATATTAGTTCTGTAGTGTGTTTTTATGAGCAAAGTGCAACACCAGTAGATTACATGACCCCATTTCCTTGTGCGCGCACCCCCCCTCCCCCCTACACACATCTACACGCAAGCTAATCAGTTTCCACATCTTAAAGTTGTACAAACCCACCTACGTGCAAGATATACAAGGAAAGTTATTACGAAAATGGTTATGGTCATCATCTTGCTCGTTCATTGGCGAGTTTCCTTAATTGGCCTCTGTGTGTGGTTTATGGCTTCTCTCTAGACTTGAAGGACTTGTATCTCAGTACTTGAAGCTTATTGATTCCTTGTTTTTTATACTGTGATAATTATAGTCTTGTGGTAGGTGGTGGCGACCATCATCCACTCACTTGATGTAGTGCTGCATACTTCTTCCTTAGCCTTTATCATTCTTTTTCTGTGCCTGTCCTCCTCTCTTCCTATTTCTCCCATCTTTCCTGTCACTTCTTATCGCTTTTCTTTCCTTTACAGGTGGCTTTACATTGAGTGACAAGCCTAATGGTTTCCTGTAAGCCAAGAAACCATTTACAGCGCTGAGTGGTAACCATATAACCAAACCATACGTGCTCCCTACGTGTCAACAAGTGGGTTGGTGGAGGGTTAGTGCCCCTCCCCGTAAAACAACTAACTCAAAGTCAAATGGCCACCCCTTACTGGATTATGGCGTCTGGCAATAGATAGATAGATAGATAATTATAGGTCTTTCACAATAACCTGGCCCATTATTTTCGTCCTTCATACATATATCTCCTGGTCCATTTTCTCGTCCTTCATACATACATCTGCCACCCATTTCTGTATTACCTTCACCTTCACTTGGTAGATTTTTGTCCTGTATACCTACTTCTCCCCTTGGGGCTAAGATGCGAATGAATGTGTTTGAATGGATGAGTAAATGGGGAGTCTGTCGTCCTGTCTCGGCTACCTCCCTTTCCTTGGGGGAAGCAGCCTAGGTATATAGATAGAGAGATAGATAGATACCTACTTCGACCATCCATTTCTACTGTACACTCACTTTAAGCTGGTCCAAATTTACGTCTTCCATACAAACTTCACTTATCAATCAATCAGTCAGTCAGTCAATCAATCTAACTGTCTACCTGTCTGTCACCAGATGCCTTAATCCCGTCAGGGGTGACCACAAATGAATCACCTCCATGTCACCCTTTCCTCCTCCATACGGCGACCTTCTCTGCAACTCACGCGCCCTTTTCTCACCTCAACCCTTCCTCTCTAACTTCACTCCCCTCCACAGTTTTTCGTATTGAAATAGATAACTTTCTGACCTGAAGTTTCCTTGTCTTGCTTCACTCCTATCCAAAGGCCTCTCGTATTGAAATAGTAATCCTCTCATCTCAAGCCCTCTCCTACTTCTCTCGTCTCCAAAGTCTCTCATATTAAAGGCGATACACTTTCTTAGTATTCTGGTCCACCTCGGTCTCTTAAATTGGTCTCGGGTCCTCAAGGCACAATCAAAAGCTGTAGGTGTTTCGTCTGGGCAATAAAACGATTTCTTTGAGACTTCCCTTCCAGTTTATTGGCTGTAAAATCTACCGTTCTTGAGTTTTCGGTGATACAATACATTTTGTGTTCTGGCATGACATATAAGTTAATTGTGCATCTTTTTTTTTTTCTTTTGAGAGAGAGAGAGAGAGTGCGTGCGTGCGTGCGTGCGTGCGTGCGTGCGTCCTTTACCGCAGCATTTTGTAAGTAGAAAATGGAAAACTTTGACCAGTTCCCTTTCGCTACCTCAGTCCATGTAATAAGGTGCTGGAATTTCCTATCAGTAAAAGGCATGGTATCACTTTTCTCTCATGTCATCTCAGTTTATATTTTTATTTTTATATTTTCCTTTTCCCTACTTTCATTTATTCTTTCCCCCATTTATATCCTCCACACTCCTACCTTCATTAATTCTTTTCCTCATTGTAATTTCCCTTATCAGGCAAATCACTTAGGATCCTCGCAAGCCTGTACTTAGAGCCGGTAGCATCAGTGGTTATAATCATTCCAAGCAGGAAAATTGTACACTTGAAATACACAGCCTCTTCGACTTATGGTCCTCCTCATTATAAAGGGTGAGGCATAAGTCTGTAGGCATATGGAAAGGACACATCTGAGGTTATCCTGTGTGTGTGTGTGTGTGTGTGTGTGTGTGTGTGTGTGTGTGTGTGTGTGTGTTCGTTATCGTGTTCGTGTTCTTGAGGCAGTTCTGCTTCATCACCAAACTAGCTCCCGTGACATCACTAACCAACACCGATGACTGGCACCTCAAATCACTAGCTCCCTCGACCAGTGCCCAGTTTATCAAGCCTCTTCCCCTGTATGTTGCTGAGAGGAGAATTGGGTGATATTTTTATAGCCTCGTGACTGACTTGAGATGGCACAGTACTCGTTACCAACAGTGTATCAGGCGCCTTGGTCATAATTCTTAGTCCTTTCGAAGAGATTACATTTAAACGATTCGGTTTAGGCTTAGGATGGACTAACTTGCCTAGATAGATAGATAGATAGAATTTTATTGACCACAGCTACAAATGATCATACACATTATTTTAAAGATTGGTCCAGTAAAAGTACATATATAATAATACAATGAAATACTAAAAACAAATGACAACACCCTAAAGGGAATTCTTAGATAACACAGCGGCACGACAGTGAAAAGCACTGACTACACCTGCCTTTGTAACTCCAAGTAAATATAATGATACAAACTCTCACATCAGAAACAACGCCCACCCTGGATTTCATATCAACTTCAAAGAAAAATCAAAGACACAAATCCTCAAAGTATATAAAACACGTACTCCTTAACTTAAAGTAATATGAACAGTAACCTTTATGTACCCAGGAATAACATATGCTTTATCTATTTCCTTCCTTCCTTTAAACATTTATGTTTTATACTTTATAAGTATCCAAGATCTTGAAAATTATAGTACATCTTTGAACATCATCACATCTATTAGAAAATATATCTGTGATAGTTGAAAAATTATAAACGTCTCTCAAGTGTTGCGTCATAGCACATTCTTGTACCACATGAATCTCATTTTGTATCTCACCACACTCACATACCCTCTCCTCTACTGGCAGCCTTCCACGTCCCCTTCTATTCCATCGGCCCACCTCTATTGCTAGAGAATGTGCTGACACTAGGAACCGCGTAAAGGAACGCGATAGTGTTCACTTACATAGTTATTCTCTCTGTATACTGAATGGACATTTAATTCTGGGTTTATTTCCATATATGTTTTACGTTTGGAAGACTCTGTGTTGGAAATTATGGCCTTCAGGTCCCGAAATCCTTCAGCTATATCATCCCTTTCATTATGTAATAAATTGTCAATGTATGTATGGGTCTGGTATTGATTGTTCATAATAGTATTAATGGCTAAAACTAATGGGTCATCATCCATTCCTTGCCTCTCATTCCACATCTTACGAAAAAACTTTCTTTGCTTGCATTTAACTAAGGACTGTAACTGAGGATAACCAGATTCTACATAACACAAGTCATTACACGTAGTTAACCTAACATTTAAAAGACTTTTTAAAGACCAATTATACAACCTCACAACCGGTCTCAGGTCCGCAACCAGCCAAGACTCACATCCATATAAAATAGCCGACACCAAACAAGCATCAAACACACGCTTCTTAACACAAAAAGGAATGTCATTATTTTTCCTTAAAAATGAAATGAATTTGATGACATGAGTCATTTTGGCGTCTGCGTGAGCCCTGACCGATGACGAAACTGAGTCGTCAGCCGTAAATGGTGAACCAAGATACATATACTGAGTAGCCTACACTGTTCTACCACCAGACCCTCTACCCGCAAATCTTCCTTATCCTCAGGCGTACCATGTATTACAAAAAATTTTGTTTTTTCTCCATTCACTTTCATATCATACTCATCGCAATATTGCATCATCAATGACAACTTATTAATCATCCCACTGCGCGAAGTGGAGAGCAGCACAGTATCATCCATCTGCATTAAAATATGTAGCCACCTCAAGAATCCGTCATCACCACAATGATCTTTTATCAGTTTAATCAAATCGTTCACGTATAATATAAAAAACAAACAAGATGTAGGGGATCCCTGACGAACTCCCAGTGTGGCAGCAAACATGGCAGTACCAATAATGCTCTCAGTAACATTATATACAGCACCAATAGCACCCAACATAACCATACCACATCCAAGACGCTTTAAAATTCTTATTAGAATATGTCTTTGTACCCGGTCATAAGCCTTACTAAAATCAACGAGTGTTACAAATAACTTTTTCTTTTTCTTTCTAGCTAAATCTGTTAGGAGGCGTAATGTCACTATGTGCTCCACACAGCCACGACCCCTTTGTGCTCCTGCTTGTTCACGATACGGCTTAAGCCACATCTCCAAACGGGAGCACAACACCATATCATAGAGTTTGGAGATGCTATCTATTATACTTATGCCTCTATAATTCTTAACATCCTTTCTATTCCCTTTCTTAAAAACAGTAATCAACTTGGCCCTAGTCCAAAGTGCAGGATATTGTGCGTTAGAGAATATCACATTAAACATATTAACAATAAGCATTATCCACTGGGCAGGCAACAGCTTAAAAATCCCTGGTGCAATGCCATCTGGCCCACAAGCTTTTTCTGCTTTGAGCTTACTAATTTGTGCATTAACCTCTGCAGGGGAGATGGGGTTATCTAACACAGGTATAGTTACATTGCTATGTCGGCATTCATCAAGATTATCTATATCAATATTCATTAACTCTTCATAGTAGCCACGAAATTCTTCATCAGAGGGTCTATTATTAGCCTGTAATTCATCATTTAAGTCTCCCTTCCAACTGATTGCCTGCCACACCCGTCTATCATCCCTGTCCTGCATCAGCCTCTCCCAGCGGGATAAGCTACTATCACCACCACCACCACCGAGAACGCCCACAGCGCTTCGGCTAGCTCTTGCACATTCGTACAAAGCATCAGCAATATTATGAGCAAGATTATCTATATTATGTTCATCCTCGCAATTGGGAACATCAAGAAATTGTACTTTATTTCGAAACATATCCAAATCTATTGTTGAAAACTTAATTGGACTGCGAGCCACCGAACTACTCTCCCTGACATTTAACAGCGATGCATGACCTCCAAGGTTACATGCACGGCGGTATAGGGAGTCTACACTAGTAACTGGGATATTTACCTCAATGCTAACGGGAGCATGATCCGATGGCAAACATTCCATATTATGCACACACAAGGATTTAATATCATCAACCAATCCACACGATACCACACACACATCCAACTCTGACACCCAACTACCTCCTTTACGAAAAGTCAGATCACCTTTAAAATGATTAGTCGTCGTCTTTAGGTTATTTAGTACCAACATCTTGTTGTCTATGCAAATCGTAGATAGTACATAAGCATTGTCATTAGGGGCATTTATAGTGTTGTATATAACTGGGTAGCAATACATATAGGCATCAGGAATATCACTACGGGAAGGTAACTCCCGAACATATTTACCAAATCTGCTTACCTGTCTGTGTGCCTGCCTGTCTGCCTACCTAATTACCTACCCACTTACCTGTGTGTCCCTGCGTGCCCGCCTGTCTTCCTACCTACCTACCTACCTACCTGTCTACACACACACACACCCACACAAAGGCTAGGGAGGCATGTTTAAGGCTATTTAGTGATGAGATGAACCCCGTGATAAAACTAGCAAGGTTTTGTTTGGTGTGTCCTGCCCTCTGTTTCTCCAACCCACAAACCTGTTTATTTATTTCCATATTAAGACAAACCCCCCATTTACTATATAATTATCGAAGTTCCTATTTATTCTCTTAGTTATTATTTATCTTCTATCTTAATTATCCATAGACTACCCCAAAGCTGTCTCATTATTACCATACTAATCAGATCCACCTCTTTCTCAGACACTCTTTCTCAGTGTAATTATTTATCCCAAAACCAATTTATTCTCCAGCTCAGCTAAACGCACCTTTATGTGTTAGTTTTATGTATTTCCTTTTTAATATTAACTTGCCTTATTGTGAAACGTTTGGTGGTTATATAAGTGAAGACAAAGGATTAAGTAAGCAGTCCTAAACTCTGGTTGAGACAGAGAACGTTGATAAGGCAAAAGAATGATTATAAATGTATGTCGACCCAGCATCCTAGCCGTCAATTCTCCAAGTCTAGAGAGAGGGCCGAGGGAGCGCAGTGGTGAATGGAGTCAGTGTGGACCGCGAGTGAGCTAAGAGAGGACGGACGCCCCTGTCACTCCCTCCAGGGACAGAGTGTCGCGGCTGTGTTAGTGGTTCGGTTCCTTACTCTCCTGCAGAAGTCTCACCTCGAAGCCTCCTTCCCCTCGTTCACAAGTCTCAAAAGCCTCCTTGAGCACCTACAGCAGTATTTTTCCCCTCCTGCAAAAGTGTCAAAAGCTTCCTTGAGCACCTACAAGTCTCATTCAGTGGCCTACTCCTCCTCCAGAAGTCTCAAAAACCTCCTTCACCCCCTGAAGAAGTCTCACCCAGTCCCCTTCCCTCCTGCAGAGGTCCCAGCTCAAAGCCTTATGGTTTACATGCAGTGTATTTTTCTGGAATAGAACAGTGAATTTACCTAACATTTTCTGAGTGTCGATGATCCTGTTAGCTCCGTGATAATGAGGGACGGCATCAGTGCTTAGGACGATTGTGTGATACCATTCCGGCAGAAGTAACTAAAACTCCATTAGTATATTTCTTTACAACGAAGCATCTTTAGGCTGGTTGAGAAGGTTGCAGAGAACCTTCAAGACACAGGAGGTTCACCTGAAAGGATAAATACGATTCCGGCAGATATAAGGACAAGACACAGTTTTTTTTCGCTACGACAGGAGTACAAGCCTTCAAGCTGGTTGAGAAGGTAGCAGAGAACCTTCCAAATAGAGGAGGTTCAAGTCCAAGGATGATGGTGGAAGAGATGAGACTTGGCGACGGAGGTAAGACTGAGGGAGATGGTGGCGGTGGCGGGGGTCTACAGGCAGGCCAGTGGAGCGCCGACCCCGAGACTGGGCTATCCCCTCTTCCTCTCCTGCCACGGCTCAGAGCCGCATCCAACCTTCACCCCGAGGTACTATCCAACAACTGGGTACACTCTGCTGCACGTGCCATTCACACCTTTGAACTCAACCCATTCATTACACAAGCCTCCGACACACCCAGCTCGTCCTACCATCCACAACCACCGTGGAACACCCCATTGTTAAATCTCCTTCTCCCTCACTCACCAACCAAAGCCCAAACTCCCACCCAACAGCTCCGTCAGCAGGGCCTCCAGCGTATAGCCCTCCTCACTCCACTGAACTCCACCACCTACTACACTGACGGCTCCGTTGCTGCATCGAGAGCCGGTGCTGCCTTCGTCTGCGGAGACAGAACATGTGGCTTTCGCATCACCAACGGAGCCTCCACTCTACAGGCTTAACTGACTGCCATCTCAGCCGCCCTTTCAGATGCCCTTGCCAACGCCCCTGCATCCACAGTCATCATCCACACAGACTCTGCAACTGCTATCCACACACAACGACGATCCCACCATACCGACAACATCCAATTAACCTCTGACATCCTAGCCACCGTCCAAAAAATCCACGACACTGGAGGATCAATCACCATTCACTGGGTCCCCAGCCATGTTGGCATAGCTGGAAATGAAAAAGCCGACAAGATCGCAAAGAGCGCCATTGAACACCCTCACATTGACATCAACATTTCAACTAGCCTAAGCCACATCAAGCGCACCATAAAACAGAAGGCGCTCACTCTCAACCGCGAAGATCACCAAGTACACGTACAACTGGGCTCACCTTCTGCCATGTGGTTTGCCATGGCCACACAATACAAGCCACTAAAAATTACCAAATCCATTGACAACAAAACACTTACGCGCCTACACCGTCTTCGCCTGGGATACATGTACCGGAGTAACCTTATCACCACAGATAACGACCCCACCACTGAATGCTCACACTGCAAAATGATCACGCCCTACCCACTCCTACATTACCTCCTCCGCTGTCCAGCCACTTCCCGCATCAGAACAAGCTCCCGATACCCAAACCCCGACATCCCTCGGTCCCACACTGCAGCAAAACCTGAAAGCACACTTAGAAACACTGCCGCCACAGTTGTTGCCACCTCCCACCTTCCCACTCTCATTGAAGTAGTGCGTAGCACTCCCCCTCCAACTTAAAAAAAAAAAAAAAAAAAAAAAAAAAGAAAAAAAAAAGACTGAATAAACAACTACTCTCAGCCCATAACCCACCAACTGGGCTAATATATGGCCCGGTCCCCTCTACAGGGGGGGAAAATCTTTGAATGAACGAACGAACGAACGGGCTGGTGACACTGACGGAGGCGGCTCTGGCCAGGCTAATCAACGCTGACCCCATTGACAAGTGGTCTCAACTCGACTCACAGCCAATTGCAAGGTAGTGTGCTTTGAAATTGTCGATGATAGTATGATGATGGTGATGATGATGATGATGATGATGATGATATAATGATGATGTGGACCTATAGCAATGTGGTATTAAGTCGACCCATAGCTAGTTGCAAGGTATTTGGCCATAGCACTTTAATCTGGTCGTGTGTATGATGATGATAATGACTGATGATTTGATTCTGCACAGCCATGACCAAGAGTTCATCGGAATTTCTCAGCCAGCATTGCGTCGTATCTTGCGTATTTCTCTTTCCTCCCCAGAGACAGGGAATATCCATCCTTCCCATACTCTTTTCTTGTGTACTTCCTATTGCTATCACATAGAAATAGTTCATGTAACAGCCCACATTGCCACAACCGGTAGGGAATGTGGGCAAACTTTGGCTGTCCCGTACCACACCACTCTTGAGATTTTAACCTTCCTGTATTGCAACGTAGTATATTGATGATGTGAGCTTAAAGCAAGGTACTGTGTTAGTACTGTCCTTGGGTGATGATGGGAACGGTGACACTTGCACGGCACCACTTTGATTTTGCTAGTACTGGCCAGAAATACTGATGATAAGGGTTCGTTAATGCTTGTGTTTGTTCTTGGTGATGACGGCAACCTGTTGCAAGGCAAAAAAGTCAACTTTTCTCCTCGGTCTGTAACTTTAAAAGGTAGTAAAGGAGACATGACTGAGATAGCGTGATCGAGTTATAGTGTCCAGTCACTAGGCGTACAACGTATCCGTGAGGGCAAGGGTAAATTTGTGGCCCTTATTTTCTGCAGCATTTGTCGTTGTTTTGGCAGATATCTGGTACCACTGGAAAACAGCTTTCACCACAGTTTAAATATGTGAAGCAGAGAGATTTAAGGTAACTATAAATTAAACTTCTAAAAATAACTCGTAAAAAGTACCCTAGTGGTGCAGGTGGCCGGCCTTCTCCCGGCTGTTTGTCTTTAATTGGCACGGACGAGTACATCATATTATCTGGCTGGTGGAGAGAGAGAGAGAGAGAGAGAGAGAGAGAGAAGGCTCCATTTCTCACATCGTAAAGTGGAAGGTAATCTCTATCTCTCCTTATACCCTAGATAGATTGAAAGATAGATAGATGAGCAAAGATTAGATTGCCCCTTCTACCCTAGAGCAATATAGTCTCCGTCATAACCATTGCGAGAACATCACTTCAATTTTCCTTCTTGTTACCGCCAGACGATTTTATTCAGCTTAGGAAGGATGACCTCGAATAAAAGCTTTTCGCGGTCACCTACATTCCAGTTCACGGTACTCTGAATGACAGTGGTAGCGTACGAGCCAAAATCCACCATCATTAGTCTACAGTATAGCCCTTGTTACGGTATATTTCCCTGGTGTGCTTGTAAGTGTGCTGTCGCCTTTTGTTCCATATTACAGGTTGCAGTGTAGACTTCGGAGCTCCCTTTTCTCAGCGATTTATTGCGTGTATTGCACCTCGGCCTCTTACTGGATGTTATTAGGAAAGTTGTTGTTTGTTTCTCGCTTTTTTCAGCTGGAATAATCCCTTCAGTAGGAGAGGCTTTATGTTAGAAAATAAAGCAGCGTAAAAAACGTAAATTCTGGTTAAAGAGGATCATGACCATTGTATTGTAATTGGGAACGCGAAGGGGAAGTCAAGTACTGGCCTATGATTTGACGGTAATTAAAGGGACACCTGTAATTAAAGGTGATTTAGCCCACATCCCTCACTGCAGGTACGGAAAGGTGAGACGTGTCCTATCCTCATCAGGTATTTCAAAAATTGTCGTAACCAATAGGGAGCTTGTCTTTACATTTGCGCTTTCAATTTTAATACTGAATCCTGGCTGCAGCATCCAGGTGACGTCCTGTTTATTCTTGTTGTTACCAGACGATTTTATTCAGCATAGGAAAGGTCTGTCGTACTGGAGGGGTCATCTCTTCCTGTTCTATAAGTCTGTCCTGTGTTGAATAAAACTGGAAGAGAATATTAAGGAATGAAGAAGGCATCCCCAGGGTCAGAGAGTTGATCAAGCAGACCTAAGTGTGTGTGTGTGTGTGTGTGTGTGTGTGTGTGTGTGTATCTTTTTCTCGCACCCCCCCACCAACCTAGAGGAGCATGCTACCCTGATCAAGGAGGCATTCCGTTCAGCAGCCTCACAGGCCATCCCAACCACCACCGCCCCAAAAGGATACCACAAAGATCACTGGTACTACAGTAGCAGGGTTAAAGAATTAAACAGAAGATTAAACAAGGCCAAAAAAATACATAGAACAAACCCGACCCCAGAAAGCCGCAGTTATTTACAATCAGTCATTCGACACACCATCGAAGAAAAGAACTCCCTCAAGGAACAAAGCTGGCTAGAGTGGTGCCGAAAACTAGAAGCCAAATCCAATATGAGTAATATCTGGAAAAAACTCAAGTCCGTATCCAACCCCCGTCCTCCCCGCCCTCCAACCCATCCCGATCCTCAGGGCGAAGCAGATAGACTAGCTGCAAATTTCGCCGACAGAACGTCCCCCACTCAACTCCCGCCATTAACAAGGCAGACACAAACTGAATTACACCCAATTAGAACACGACAAATAACAGCAAATATAAACTCCCCCTCCCCCTCTGATCAATATTTTACGCTTGATGAACTCAACCGCTCCCTCAAAAGTAGCACGGATACAGCCCCTGGACCTGACGGTATAACGTACTCTATGTTAAGCCACACCGGACCCACCGCCAGAACAGCCCTCCTAGACCTATTCAACCACTCGTGGCGGCTGGGAAAATTACCATCTCTATGGAAAACAGCCATAATCCACCCTATCCCAAAACCCCTAGACCCAGGAACTTATAGACCTATCTCCCTGCTTAACTGCATAGGAAAAACCGCTGAGAGATTAACCAAATCCCGCCTCGACTGGGCCACCCCTCCCCCCCACAGACACCTTTTTGCTTTTACAAAAGGCCAAGGCACAGCAGAATGCCTCTCCTCATTCATATCAGAGCTCCGCGGAGGTAGGTGACTAGCAATATTCATAGACCTGGAAAAAGCCTTCGAGCTGGCATGCCCTGAAGCCATCCTTGCCACCCTTGCTAGCAAGGGCGTCAAAGGTCGTCTCCTGCGCTGGCTGGAGGACTTTTTCTCAGGTCGGAAGGCAGCAGTTAGGTTCCAAGGCCACCTCTCTGAGGCACTCCAACACACCAACGGTACACCACAAGGTAGTATAATTAGCCCAACCCTTTTTAATACGCTAGTGGAATGTCTCCTTCATCTAGACCTGGGCATAGGAACCCGCCTTCTCTGCTATGCAGACGACATTACCCTCGTCACATACGGAGGAAATTATACACAGAAGGCCCAAAAAGCACTAGATGTCCTTTTTAAAAAATGCAGGGAGTTAGGACTTAAAATCAACCCCCGAAAAACCAAAGCCCTTCCCATTAGAATTCCCACCCCATCAAAACAGCTTATCCTAGGACACTCTCCTATAGAATACGTTAATACACACAGATATCTCGGAATTCATTTTGACAGAAATCTCTCCTTTGACAGACATGTACCTTAGAGACACCACCAAGCTACTTCTCAACGCCCTCTGGTCACTGTCAAAAAAAGGCGAGGGGGCCTCCTATAAAGTACTCCGCATGTTTTACGTTCAAGCCATACGGTCTATTATCGATTACTCAGCCCCAATCCTCCCTACAATCAACCCTAAACTTAGTAACAAACTGGAAGTCATACAGAACGAAGCTCTAAGAATTATGACGGGCTCTCCAATGTGGACCCGATTATGTAACCTCAGACTTGAATGTAATGTCCCTAAATCTAAGAATTAAGGCAAGAGTCGCTATTCTAGCCGCTAAATTAGCAAGAAAAAACTCCACCCTCCCCCTACTACCAAGACTAACGGCAGCAGCCAACCTACATCCTGACATCCTAACAAACAGCTGGTCACATAGCGTCGCCAAAGCCATTCACGAATTTAATATAATACCTATTATAAACCTCCCCCCAGACAAACAGAGCGACGCGTACCACCCTCCCCCACCATGGAGTCCCCCCCCATTCAAACTTATCAAAGCAACATCCTCCCCTAAAGCAACAACGCCTACCCAACAACTACGACAAGAAAGCCTCAGGCGGATAGAATTCCTCACCATCCCAAATTCCGTCACTTACTACACCGACGGCTCTGTAAATGAAGGAAGAGCGGGGGCGGCAGTAGCGAGCCACGATCACTCGTATGGGCTACGAGTGTCTGACGGAGCCTCCACTCTGCAGACAGAATTAGTAGCCATCCTCACTGCCATGGACGATGCTCTCGAAATAAACCCTACAGCAAATATCATCATCCACACAGACTCAGTCACTGCTATCCAAACCCTCAAAAATACAGTCCCGTCAGATAACATCCGCCTCATCACCGACATCTTGACCACGGCACATGAAATAAAAAACGCAGGGGGAACACTCACTCTACACTGGATACCCAGTCACGTAGGCATCTCAGGGAACGAAACCGCCGACAAACTCGCCAAAGAAGCCACTGAATACCCGCACATTCAAGTAGACATTCCTCCCAGTCTCAGACAAATTAAAAACTCATTCAAAATGCGAGCAGCAACATTAAATAAGAAAGAACACGAGAACCAAGTCAATGAAGGCTCCCCCTCGGCATTATGGTACGCAAATGCGACACGATACAAGCCCATCCCTGCCGTCACCAACATCAACGGCAGAACCCTCCAAAGACTCAGACGACTCTAGGTTATAAGAATCTAACTCAAATCCAAAATAACGTCGAACCCTCCACATGTGAACAATGTAACACCGACACCACCCTCCCACTACTCCATTACATTCTAAAATGCCCAGCCAACAATAAACTAAAAAGACCAGCCAACCCGCCAAACCCAGACATTCCGCACGGAAATATTACACCGCACCTAATAACATCCCTCAGACAGGCGGCCACGACCGTCATTGCCGCCACGCCCCCCTCCATCCTGTCAGGTACCGTTACCCACCACCCTCCGCCAACCTAACTGTCACTAATCACCTATCCCGTTAATCCCCTCTCACTCTCTCAACCACTCGTGCGTTTGTGCCTGCATGCCGGGGTGTTTCCCCATCTCTGCATGCAGACATAGGATGCGCGAGTGAACAATATATTAAAAAAAAAAAAAAAAAAAAAAAAAACCGCCTTACAGGACCGCACAGCGGTCTCTGCCCCATACCCCATGTCCTCAAACCCAGCTAAATACAGATGCACACCGACTGGGCTAAAATAAGGCCCGGCCCCCTCTATATAGGAGGGGAAATCGTTGAACGAACGAACGCTGCCATGGACTCACCTAGGTATTCCACTGAGGTAAACATCATACCCTTATACTTAGCGGAGGGAACATATCGCGGTCAGGGGGTTCATCTGTCCATCCTCGAGTTTGGCATCAGTTGGGATTCGGAATAATCTTTTTAGTCGCGTATTCTCGTCAGGTAAGTAAGCTCCCTAACACCTTTTCCTTACCGGTTTATTTTTGCTTGAATCTCATTAATAATTCCTTGCATGTTATTTTTGCCTTCCATGATGGTGTTTAAAAGATATACGCAATATACAGGAGAGTAGTAAGGCACACTATGGAAAATAATTCGCTATGGATAAGGTGTCAGGGAGCCACCTTAACCTACGAGAATACAGGCCTTAATCCCATCAGTCTGAGCATTATTTCATTCACTACTGCAGACAGAGTGGCACAAAAAAGAAGATATGGAACGTTGTGGTGGCGCTGTGGATGTGCTGGTGTTTGTAGAGAGAATGGAGAATGCGAGACTGACTAGGAGAGTATGTGAGTGGGATGAAGGTGGAGGGGGTGTGGGAGAAACCGAGGATGAGATGGAGGGGTCGGGTGGAGAGGTAGATGAGTGAGGAGGGTTTAAACTGGAGAGAAGGAAGCGGGATGGCAAAGGATAGAATGACCTGGAGACGATAGATTTGTAGCCACCCTTTCCTAGATTCAGGTATCTTACTATAATACTCGAAGACAAATTAGAAGAGGCCTGGTCTAAGCTGAATGAAAACGTGTGGGTGATAAGAAGATACCGATGCCGAGAAACGTTTGTATATAGAAAGGATTAATGGGGGCCTTCTAACAAATTTACAGATACCGAATAACGTTTGCATATAGATGGGATTAATAGAGACTTTCTGGTCGATATACCGACACTGAAAAACGCTTGCATATAGAAGGGGTTAATGGAGACTTTCTAACCACGTATTCAGCGTAGGTCAGACGGGTTCACCTGACAGCACCCCTCCACCTCGCTCTCTTCTGCCCAGCGAGAATAAAACGGAAAAGACGTGATCCTATCGTATCTGGGAGTCCGGGGAGGTGCCAGATTGTCACGTTGTTACTACACGTGCGAATTTCCCGCTACTCAGTGAAATCTTCCCGGGTTAATGCCTTGAATCCCGGTGATGTCCATTCTTTTTTTTAAGTTTATTCTTGTTATTATAGTCTGTTTGTTTTCATCTGACGGAACCAGACCACTCCCACAAAGAGAATGCTAAGTCGTGGTTGCGTGAAATTCAGTGGGCCTCAGTTAAGAGATAGAAATGAGTCTCCTTGGTTACTAGTCAAATCTGCTCTCCAGCACGAATGCATAAAAAAATACCCCGCCGAATTGAAAGGGTTAAATTTGTTATCACGGAAAAGGAAAAAAAAAGTTTATAAGAGATAATTTTCCACCGTTTAGCCGCAGTTCCTTCTTCCATGCTTAAAAAAATAAAAAATAAATTGTCCCTCGGCTGAATAAAATCGTCTGGCGTTGGTCATAGAAACTGGTTAACTCCTTCAGTCCGATGACACAGTTTTATTTTAATTCTGTCTGTCTATTTCTGTCTCTCTGTCTGTCTCTGTCTCTGTCTGTCTCTCTCTTTCTCTCTCTCTCAAGACGATTTTAAACTTGGAAAAGACCCTTAGTGGCGTAGGGGTTAATGAAGGCTAGATATAACCCCTCCAGTTCGACAAATCCCCTTTAAGCTGGATAAAATCGTCTGGAGATTGCACGAATAAGATTACAGTACTCGTAGTGAAAGGGTTGTGTACCACATTAGCCACACCGCACACCCTCAATCCTCGAATTCTAGGACAGTGAATGAAACGAGCACTCCTCTTGCATAGCTTGGCCTGGCCAGTCGTCACTATGCCCGAGACTTCCAGCGACTCTGCTCGTGCCTGCGACCCGTTGAGGGAGGCACCAAACAGCAGATCCGTGCCGCCAGGAGCCACTACCATCCAGGGAACCGTGAATTGGTTCAACTTGAGATCGTGTTACGGTTTCATCAAACGCCGGGACACTGGCGCTGATGTTTTCGTGCACGCTTCTGGGATCGTTGCACCAAATCCACGGCATTTCCAGCGCTCACTTGCCGAGGGAGAGACGGTGGAGTTTCGTGTTGTACAGGCTTCCAAGGGTCCCGATTCTAAGGACGTCACTGGGCCGGGTGGTGTTGCTGTGCAGGGCTCTGCCCGTGCACGGCGGCGTCACCCTGCCCAGAGACGCCAGCCAAAGGGTCCTGGAAGTGCTGGCAACACAAACACACTCATTGCGATGTGTATCGCGACGGCTGAGGCTTTTAGTGGGGGTAGCAAGGCGGTTCTGGCTGTTCTCCTTCCTCAGATCTTTGAGGAGAACGGCCTTCCACGCCTTGCTATTCCCCGAAGCTTCACCCGCGATCCTCGTCTCCCCCCTCGTCAGGAGCGTCAGTCCCGGCGACAGCAGCCACCACCACCTCGCACGACACCGCGAAAACGGCTGTGTTTGGATGCCCCTCTCAACCGGACGACTGGCGCCACCACCATTGAACCTTCGATCACCGACCCGGAACCGTCACAGGCCATGGATATTGAGCATGGGGAGACTGTTGTGGAGGTCCACCTCCCTTCGTCAGGAGCTGAGGAGGAGCGTGTCTCGTCCCCCGTCCCTCTAGTACACTGGAAGCACCGGAGCCCTCCTCCGTGCCCTCTCCATCTGCTCCTGACGAAGTGGAGGAGCCTCTTCCACCTTCACCACCGCCTGCCGCCATCGCTCTCTCTTCTTCTCCCCCTCCACCTAAGGAGAAGAGGAAGAAACAAAAGAAGAAAGGGGGAAAGACCAAGAGCGACCCCTCCTCCGTTGCTCGCCGGATCGAGGCCCTCCTTCCACCACTCTCAGGGACTCGTGATCTCGATGCCCGCACGGATGCGGACCTGGAAGAGCTACTCTTCTGCCTCACGGATCCGATCAACGACGAAGATACACTGCCTCTCGTCTACCAGACTTTGTATCAGAAGATCCGTGAGGCATACATCTCCAACTCCCTCTCTCCATCTGAGGAAGCCGCCATCCGTGAGGGCATCGGGTTTGATCCACCACGTGCTACCCTCGTCAACTATATCGCCACCAGACTGCTCTCGTAACTGCTGAGCCACGCCTGATCTTGTCCTGCCTTGCTGCTTCGTCTTGCAGTTTTTGTCACCGCTATGCTCTCGTTTGAGAGCTATTTTATGCCACTTTTCTGACGGGCTCTATGTTTGCCCGTGTCCTCACCATGTTGTGAGGCAAATATCACAACAACAACAACAATGAAACGAGGTACACTTAAGAGACATAAAAGTTCTGCCTGGTATTCTGCTGCTCCCACTTAACACTTAGAGAGAGAGAGAGAGAGAGAGGGTGTGTGTGGGGGGGAAATCCGTCACTTTCCTGTATTGTATCAGAGGGAATGATTAGGGGGAGAAGCATACGAAGCCTCTCCCAGCTTAGGAATATTAGGCAACACATTGAAGTAAAAAGTAGAAGAGATGAGGTGAAATATTGGGTGAAGTTTTTGTGTCTGGCTGTATAGTACTGTTACACAACTACACTATCACACACACACACACACACACACACACACACACACACACACACACACACACACACACACACACCTCAACCCCAGTGCCCTTTTATGCTCAGTGACCCGTACTTAGGCTATGGTGTCATGTGTTTACTTCTTTCCAGAGCTGAAAATATTGTCTGAGTATTAACCCTCTTATTCCCTGACATTTATTATTATAGCTATTTCCAGACGATTTTATTTAGTTAAGAGGGTCTGCTTGAAGTGGCAGGTCTTGATATAACCCTTAAGAAAGCCACGACATGCCATGACCGGCACAACAGCTGAGCAGAGAAAAACTAATGATGCTCTGTTCTTGTCTAGCGGAAAAGTTTTGGGTGTTTCTCGGCTATAGAAAAGAGAGAGAGAGAGAGAGAGAGAGAGAGAGAGAGAGAGAGTTCAATAGCTGGAAAGGAGACAATGCTTTGGTGTTCCTCAAAGGAGGGCAATTTTACAAGCCATATTGGGCAAGAGTTTTACTTAGTGATACCAAATTTTAGATGAAGTATTGTGTTCTCACTCGATTTTCCCACTTAAGAAAAGTATCCTATCCTTGTGTGTGTGTGTGTGTGTGTGTGTGTGTGTGTGTGTGTGTGTGTGTGTGTGTGTGTGTGTGAGAGAGAGAGAGAGTACGAGGATGCAGACAGAAATAGGAACAAAACACATCCAGTTACTTAAACCTCAAACAGAGTACCAAGTGGAAGGAACTCAAGTTTTAGGCCACAATACAAAACACAGACGAAAGCAATGTACAGGAAAAAGCACCACTGGGCCAGAAAAACACTATACGAAAAACAGTAGGGCCTTAAAAACAAAAGACAACAAGGAGGGCAGGAGATCAGGCTGTGTTGATTGTCTTGATTGTCTCCTCTATCTGACAGAGCGTTGGACCCTACGGGAGTCATTTCTGGTCAATGTCTTTTGTTTTGACTGTAACAGTGGGCGAAAACAATAGAAAAAACAACAGAGGATTATAAACAGGAGGCAGGAAGGAGGGCGGGAGGGAGGGCTGTTATGTACTGCCTCTTCCATTCAACACAACACTAGCAGTTGGACCTGATTATCTACGGGAGGATTCTCTCTCTCTCTCTCTCGTTTTTTGTCTGTACTACATTAGAAGGACGCATCGTGCCGATTGTGTTCCCAATTTTTTAACACGCGAGAGAGAGAGAGAGAGAGAGAGAGAGAGAGAGAGAGAGAAAGTGTAAATTTTTCCCTGTAGTACACATCTCAGACACTCCTAAATAAACACACACACAAACACACAAACTTATGTACACAGAACAGGCAAAACTTGGAATTTGACATCCGTAGACTTTCAGGCAGCGATCTTTTTTTTCTTAGCGAATATATAGCCGATCGAAAGTTAGGTTAGGTCACTTTGGGCAAGGTTTGGTCTGATTAGGTAATTTTTGGTTGGGTTGGCTTCAGTTCGACTAGATATAGAGGGATTAGGTTAGATTGCTTTAGAATACGTCGGTTTTGATAGGTTTTGGGTTGGGTTTTATTTCGTTGGGTTAGGCTGGGTTAGGTTCGGTTGGATTAGGTCATTTTAGGCTTGACTGGGTTGGGTTAGGTCGGGTATGGTATGGTTAAGTGAGACTGGGTAGGATTAGGTAGGGTTAGGCTGCGTCAGAATTGGTTAGGTTAGGTATGAGGAGGTTAGGGGAAATTGTGAGGTTAAATACAATTAGACTGGGTTAGGTGAGGTTAATTTAGATTAGGTTGGGTTAATTTAGGTTGGATTAGGTCATTCGAGGTTTGGCAGAGTTCAGTTCAAGCAAATATTGATAATTTAGGTGAGACTGGGCTAAATTAAATCGGTTTAGATGTGATTAGGTTGATTTGGGTTGGTGAAGGTGAAATAGGTTAGATATGGGTAAGATTAGTGAGATTAGTACAGATTAGATATGGTTAAGAGGGATCCGTGCACCATAGCATTGTCCTCCTCTGGTCAACCTCCATTTTCCTTGCACTTTTCTCTATATATTTCAATTTCTTTTTTCGACTCATCTTTCCTTGTAGCCTCACTTCACAGTCTCGTTTCCGATTCCCATATTCCAGTCAAGTTTCATATCCTTTTCCTTTTCCCTTTACGTATTTTCCTATTTTCATCATTTTTCTTTTACTCGTCTATGCATTATTTATATTAAACTTCAGTTCCTAACGGTCCTTTCTTTCCCTTTCTCGTCCAGCCAGCCTTGTCGTCCCTCTGTTTTTATACTCACAGTTATACAAACGTTCCGGACTTTCTTCCCTCTCCCCCGAGAAGAGAATGGTGGACTGCTGGAGAAGCGCTACGTAAGCCTGTAATCCATCAGGAGCTGAGGAGGAGCGTGTCTCGTCCCCCGTCCCTCTAGTACACCTGGACGCGCGGATCCCTCCTCCTTGCCCCCTCCATCTGCTCCTGACGAAGTGGAGGAGCCTCTTCCACCTTCACCACTGCCTGCCGCCATCGCTCTCTCTTCTTCTCCCCCTCCACCTAAGGAGAAGAGGAAGAAACAAAAGGAGAAAGTGGGAAAGACCAAGAGCGATCCCTCCTCCGTTGCTCGCCGGATCGAGGCCCTCTTTCCACCACTCTCAGGGACTCGTGATCTCGATGCCCGCACGGATGCGGACCTGGAAGAGCTACTCTGCTGCCTCACGGATCTGATCAACGACGCTGATACACTGCCTCTCGTCTATCAGACTTTGTATCAGAAGATCCGTGAGGCATACATTTCCAACTCCCTCTCTCCATCTGAGGAAGCCGCCATCCGTGAGGGCATCGAGTTAGATCCAGCACGTGCTCCCCTCGTCAACTACATCGCCACCAGACTGCTCTCTTAACTGCTGAGCCACGCCTGATCCTGTCCTGCCTTGCTGCTTCGTCTTGCAATTTTTTGTCACCGTTATGCTCTCGTTTGAGAGCTTTTTTTTTGCCATTCCTCTGACGGGCTCTCTGTTTGCCCGTGTCCTCACCTTATTGTGAGGCAAATATCACAAAAAAAAAAAAAATCCACCTTAGATATAACCATATCTCCATACACACACACACACAAAGACACACACACACACACACACACACACACACACACACACACACACACACACACACAGAAAATATTCTCTAACGGATCTTGCTGGTGAGGAAATGTCTTTATGTAAATGTGGTGGTGTGGGAGGTTGCCATGGTAACACAGTCACCTACAACCAGTCAAGTAAGGATCTTCTTATCGATATATTTTGGATAAGGCTGGTTACTATCCCTTTGAACACACACACACACACACACACACACACACACACACACACGCACGGAAGCACACGCACACGCACACCTGCACATAGTTGCACTTCCACATATCCACACCTCACAATGTCTCCAAAGTTACACGCAGTAGAATATGGCATAGAAGACCCTGGTTGTGATATGATTACCCCAGTGAATCCTGGATCATACTTTTTTATTTTATTCATACTATCTCAAGACGACTTTATTTAATACGATAAATCAGTGGCAGTGACGGTTAACTAAGATATTAATCCATGCGCAGGGGTGACGAACGGCCAGTAACAGGAGTAGCCAACAGAGAGCTATGTGGCATTTCTTTACTGCAGTGTGTCACCATATCCCGCCCCACACCACCACACATCCCCGCCAGTCCCTCTCTACTCACCAGTCTTCGAAACGACCTAACACTGTCTTTCCAAAGCCACGAAGTGTAGATGTTGATACAAATAAACGTGAAATACAATTATATCTTAGTTTCTCTCCTCATCTGAGCATGACATCAAATAACTGGTATTTTGTGTAATTACCCTTTTTAATATTAACTAACAGTAAACTCCCAGCCCAAAAGCAGCCAAGATAGAGAGTTCCCACCTCCTACATCACTTCAAAATCTCATTACCTAAAATCTCGTGGCCAGTGACATGCAAGATTTCGCATAATAATCTGTACGTAGAACGAATACTTGCTAGTTTATGGAATACAGGAGTCTGCCACAACTCTCCATTTGGGGAAAAGATTGGTTAAAGGAAAAAACGTAGACAGAGGCGAGTGGGAGAAGGCTGTGGTATTAGACTAACGGGGGTACTGTTGATATTTTCACTGCCTTTTTTTCTCATATACAGAATGAAACTAAAGCTTTATTAATCCTCAGATACGCACATCATTGTTAACTGACGTGATCTGGTACGAGTATGGCTGAAAACAAAATATGTAATCAGAAAAGCGGCCAGAAAAAAAAAAAAAAATCGTTGTTTCTGCTACTAGTGGATGTTATTACATTCAGCCGAGAAAGCCCGATGAAGCTATGTGTTTGGCCAGGTTTATATATCTATCTATCAGTCTGTCTGCCTGCCTGACCGCCTGCCTGTCTGCCTTTTCTGCCTCCCTGACTGCCTGCCTGTCTGCCTTTGTCTGCCAGCCTGTCTGTTAGCAAGATTATAAGGAAAAGTCAGCAGATTATCTTATTTCTTTATTTAGATTTTGAATTTACTATTCTAAACAAACCCTTACGAACTCGGGAACGTTGTCGCTGGAATCCAAGCAGGAAGAGTCAGCGGACAGTGACTAATTGTTCGCAGTTACCCATCCATTTTACTGCTTTCTCTGAATAGGAAGCCCACCTCGACTTAATCTGTTGCGTCACAAAAGGTGCGCGGGGAAGTCAAGCGAGCAGATCATCTCTGTCATTAGACTTTGAGTTAGGTTTGGATGAAGTTTTTTTTTTTTTTATAGCATTCAGTAAAAGGTCAGGGATACAAGACAAAGATAAAGGTTCAGTCAGCCGTCATGTCCGAGCGAGAGGCTCATCAATTTCGAAGCATTGTGATGAGCAAGTAATAAACAGTAGCTCAGAGATAGACTCCGTGGAGAGAGTGCATCAGCATATCATGTCTACACGATTATTTGATTTTCTGTTACAATAGGCTACTCTAGAATCACAGGTGTTTATTGATAAAGTGGACTGGCGTTTGAATCGACTGTGAGGCACGAGAGTTGTTGGCGTCACTTCATAAGTTGGTGGATAGATTTTGCTGGATTTTCTCGCCATTGTCCTCCTGCCTGTGATCTCGCCTTGTTCCCGCTGCACCCTCCAAAGGTATGCTGTTTGACTTTTTCTATACTCGCGGCTCATGACCCTGAGGTTGTCATTATCGTACCCTGGCAACTTACCATTCAAAAGCGCGACCGATTTCGTATCATATTATGCACGAATCAATATAATAAGCACGAATATATTATACGCGAATATTATTATACACGAACATATTATACACGAATCACATGCGTCTCATATAATATCAACCTCAGAGGCGTGCGCCACGACTATAATTCTGTACTCGTTTTACTCTAACTTGGCTCAAATTTTCCATCCCTCCAACCTGAATGCTGAGTTGTAGCAATAGATTAATGCTAGAAAACGTAAGTCACAAAAAAGTGGTATGGAAAGGAAGACGTAGCGTTGTCCGTCTCTTCCAATGATCCATGTGAAGTAAGCTGCAAAAGGACGAAAATTTGGGCCACTTAACAATGAAAAAATAATATACTACGTGTTACAATGATAATCTAGGACGTTGTGGACAGTTGAGAAGTTTGCGGTTTGCAATAGAGGGACAGGAAGACAGAGAGACAGACAGGCAGAAGACAGACAGATACAAGGCAAGGAAACACAAAGGGGAGACGAAGCGTGACATTATTATTAGTGTAGATGACTACAGAGCACATTGCATTTGTGCCCTAACTTTAAAAGCATGTCTTCTCATGCAGAGGTTCTTTGACGAGTAATGAACTAACAGACAGACAGAAACACACACAGAAACACACACACACACACACACAAATACTCTCTAATGGAACATATTGGTTGGGAAATGTGTTTATGTAACTTTGGCGTGGGAGGTTGTCATGGTAACACACAGGGACCTCACACCAGTCATGCAAAGATTTTCTTAACGATATATTTTTGCATAAAGCTGGTTAATGTCCTTTTGTACACACACACACACACACACACACACATTTACTAATATGCATATCCAAACCACCATTCACACAGGCTCGATATGAACTCGGCCATCCTTCCACACGCAGTATGCCTCCCTGTCGCACACACAGGATCTCCTCCGTACACAGACAACTCAACACACACAGACACACACACACACACCGCTCGCTGGTGCAGTGGTAACGTTCTCGCTTGCCAACTGGTGGACGGGAGTTCGCGCCTCGCTCAGGTTGCGAAAAGTTTCACTGACGAAGTGGGTGGTTACTGTCCCCCTTGAGCAAGGGGACGGGTGTGTGGGTGTGTGAAGGTCACAGCCTTGCCCTTAGATCGGACTATATGAGCTCTCAGCTCCCTTCCGGGAGGGTAAAAGCTGACCATCACGACCATCAAGTGATCCTGACCGACCCGGTGAATTACACAGGCACACGTTCACAAACACAGACACAGATACAAAGACAACCTAACACAGAACCACACCAGCATCCCACCACACCTCCAGACACACAGCCACAGCTCCGCACGGCCTCGCCTCCAAGGACACACGCCAACCCTGCACACAAACACCCACTCCGCCACATATACAAACCTCCACACGTAGCCCTACCTCCACTTACGTAACCCCAACCTCACCTCCACACACGTAGTTCCACCTCGGCATAAGTAGCTCCATCTCCACTCATTCGTACACTATGACATCTTGACAAATGTCGATGTCTCTATATATACATATCCATAACCCGACACAAAAAGCTTTTTTTTTTTTTTTTCAATATACATAGCCATACCTTCTTATATACAGAGCTATCCCTGGACACATAAGGCCACACCGTCCCACACAGTACTGCTCTTACACACATGCAGATCCACCTTAGACAAAGGTGTCGTGCTCCCCTTACTTGCTTTACTCTTTGTCTATTCTTCTCCTATGGAAGACTAAGTTCCGTTACGTTAAGTCCAAATCAGGTTAGTCAGATTTAATCAAGTTTCATTAGGTAGCGCTGGATAGGTACAAGTAGGGAGCCAGACATAACAACACATCAAGTAATCACAAGTCCATTTAAGGCCGGCGCTACGTGGGAGCGTCTCGTTCCTTATTAAGAGGAAGGGATTCTAGGGTTACTCAAAATTAATTTTCTTTTCTCCGTTTATATACAAACTATGTACAATTTTTACACTAAGTCAAAAGCAACAACTTATTTACTTTTGCTCTCGATGTCTGTTGATTCTCCATGGCCTCTTGACTTTCCTCAATGTACCTTAAACATCTTTTAAAGGTACGATTAGCTTTAATGGCCATCTCATTTTTATAGTTATCCAGATCATAGCAGATCGGTTCCTTTTCCACGACATCATACGGGACACCAGGGTCCCTTAGGAACATGAGGTAGAATGGGGATTCCTTTAACACTCTGTGATACGCTGTGTTATATGCCCATGTGGCAAAGCACAACATTGAATCCCATATTTGTGGATTATCCTCTACTAAACTCCTTAGGTATTTCATTATCGTGGCATTGGCACTCTCAATCACCCCACTGGCAGATGGGTGATACGCTATTGTTGTTGTCTGTTTCGTCTTTAGCAACTCAGCGATTCCTTTAAGAGTTGCATTAACGAACTCTGTTCCTTGGTCTGTGACCATCCAGCGTGGTGCTCCATGAACACACACGACATTTCTAACAAATGCTCTGGCAACCTCATCAGCAGTCTTCGTGCGAAGCGGGACGGCTATCAAATATCGTGTCATCACATCTATTACTGTCATAATATATTTATATCAATCTTCACTTGGATTTATAGGGCCGATCAAGTCCATATGAATTCTCTCAAAAGGTACTCCTACTCTAGGGTATCGCTGCAACGGCGCCGGGGCGTCCCCCGACGGCTTGAAGCGGTTGCAAGTAAGGCACGCCTTGCAATAATTCTCAACATCTTTATTCATCCGTGGCCACCAACTAAATCGCTTTAGTCTTTCTAAAGTTACTTTGATTCCCCCATGACCTACAGTCGGTAATTTATGAGCTATCTCTAAAGCACTCTGTTTGCATTCATCAGGAGTTACAACTTCCATTAGGCTCTCATCATAGTCATTGGTAGCGAAGTGATAGAGTAATCCATCCTCAACTATGAACTCACTAGTACTAACTCCTAGTGCTCTATGTGCATCTTTAATTTCTTCTCTAGTCACTTCTACTTCTCCATCTCGTATACATTGAAGATACTGTTCCTTCATTCTTTTATACAGTGGATGCGCATCCTGTGTGGGTCTCACTACCAACTCTCTCCATCTTATTATATCTCTTTCTTTATCTTCATCGATTCTGGATATCTGATAATCCTCTTTCTCGCACTCACTATCATCATCATCATCCTTTGTTCTCTCTCTTATCTTTGGTTTTGTACTCGTAACTGCGAGAACTCTGTCCTCCGACAACACTTGGCCTCGAAGTCTAGATAAGGCATCCGCTACAACATTATCCTTGCCGGGTATATAGGTTATCTTAATGTTATACTCGGCATCCAAAAGTTGCCACCAAGCAATTCTTCCACTAGGGCTGGTTGTGTTCAGCAGCCAGACCAGGGGTCTATGATCCTGCAGCTACTTTGTCTATAACATCTTCATGTCCTGGCTCTACCTCGTTCGCTTGAGTACTCAAAGTCTCAAGACGCACAAAGAATTGGTGAAATTGGTGATTCATGCAGGCATTGTTGCACGTACACAGTGATACACGCACACATGGATGCACGCACGCATTGATGCATTCAGACACTGATACATGCACACGGCAATGTATGCACACACTAATGCACACAGTCGCTGATGCATAAACACACTGATGAGTACACACACTGATGCACACACATTTATGAACACTCGTATGGACACATTTATGAAGGCATCCATTAACACACACACACACACACACACACACACACACACACACACACACGCAGTCCAGGGAACCTCTACAAATGGTAACAAGCAGACAAGAAACATTCAGATATTATGGATCTACAGTAGGTGTAAAAGCTGGGGGTAGGGTTGCGAAAGGCAGACCGAAAAAGACCTGAGACGAGGTCATAGAGTGTGACCTCAGGGATAAGGGACTGAATAGGGAGGCTGCCAGAGATCAAGCAGCGTGGAGAGCCATCATGTGACTAAGACCGACGCATGCAAGCTTATTGGAGCTTTTATAAAAGATACGATACGATCACAGTACAAAGCAACTGATTAAGCAGCCAATAACTTAGTGTAGAATCCGAATGCAGTATAGATATCGCTGGGAAATAAGCCAGGAAAGATGTGATAAACTGTAGATTAGCTGGAAAGAATGGAAAACACAATCCACTGAGTGTCCACATATAGAGTCACATGGAAATTTATATTAGACCACCGCCATTAAGAAATAAAAGTACCTTTGAACATGAGGCAACGTAAGAACAAGAGAGAGAGAGAGAGAAAATAAAAACGAAACGACAATGGACGGTATAAAGATTCGTCGAAGTTACATAAGGGTCCCCTACATTTTGTGGGAATTTTCTTTATTGCAAGCCCCGCCCCCAATGCGGCGTCTACCCGTCTGCCACAACCCATTAAAAAACCCCCCCCCCATGCCCAGTCAGCGACCCTCAGTGTCGCTCTTGGTGTGTTGGGGTGTACATCTTCTTCGGTTAGGCCATGGCGCCAGGCCGTCTAACTCTTCATCTGCCTCTCGCTGCTACACCAGCCATCACCGCCTCAGTTACCCAATGTCATAAGGGGAGTATATACGTGTGCCGCCCAGCTCCGCGGCGCCCCGCTGTCTAGTTACAGCGTAGCAATGCACACCAGTCTCGCGTCATGGCAAGGGCGGAACATGTTCGTGTTTCGCTGAGGGTTCACTTAAGCACCAATAGTTTATTTATTACTGACCCATTCATTAATTAACTACTTAGTTCACACCCTGCAATTCACTTAAGACTCTAAACCACCCCTACACCCATTAACAAGATCACGGCAGCCACGTAATAACCCGCCATCCTCATATCCAGCACCCCTGCCTCAAACCCTGACCCTCCCATTCTCCCCTTCCTCCACCCCTCCCCTTTCCTTATCCCCCTACCCAAGCCCCCCAGGGCTACAACACCTTACCCCAACACCCGTATCCCATCATCCTACCCAGCTCCTGGAGCCGGAAAAATCAGATGAACCTGAGATCTTAAACTATAGGTTTTTCTTCCTCCTTCGGCATCATCAATCGAATCAGCCACCGCACCTTCTTCTTGCTCTTCGTGCAAGCTCTGCACGCTTTGAGTACTTTCCTCTGTTTCCTGCAATTGTGAGGCGTTTCCTTCGTCCGCTTTTTCTACATCTAAAATATCTCTCAGTTCATATTTTTGCACTTCCTCTGGTGGGAGAGGATCCTCATGGAGGGGATATGCTCTCCGCACATTACCATTCATTGTCTCGTCTAAATTATCTTCGTGGGCAAGCCTGACTCTGTCTGTGTGGACTTTCATGACTCTCCCCGTGTTTATGTCTACCAGTTTTACTATCACATCACTAATTTTCCCTTTCACTCTAAAAGGTCCATCATATAGAGGTTGAAGTTTCTTAGGCTCTCCTGGCTTGGGAATCTTTCGTACATAAACCCTATCTCCTGTACGAATCTCTTTTACTTTTGCTCTCGATGTCTGTTGATTCTCCATGGCCTCTTGACTTTCCTCAATGTACCTTAAACATCTTTTAAAGGTACGATTAGCTTTAATGGCCATCTCATTTTTATAGTTATCCAGATCATAGCAGATCGGTTCCTGTTTTACGACATCATACGGGACACCAGGGTCCCTTAGGAACATGAGGTAGAATGAGGATTCCTTTAACACTCTGTGATATGCTGTGTTATATGCCCATGTGGCAAAGCACAACATTGAATCCCATATTTGTGGATTATCCTCTACTAAACTCCTTAGGTATTTCATTATCGTGGCATTGGCACTCTCAATCACCCCACTGGCAGACGGGTGATACGCTGTTATTGTTGTCTTTTTCGTCTTTAGCAACTCAGCTATTCCTTTAAGAGTTGCATTAACGAACTCTGTTCCTTGGTCTGTGACCATCCAGCGTGGTGCTCCATGAACACACACGACATTTCTAACAAATGCTCTGGCAACCTCATCAGCAGTCTTCGTGCGAAGCGGGACGGCTATCAAATATCGTGTCATCACATCTATTACTGCCATAATATATTTATATCAATCTTCACTTGGATTTATGGGGCCGATCAAGTCCATATGAATTCTCTCAAAAGGTACTCCTACTCTAGGGTATCGCTGCAACGGCGCCGGGGCGTCCCCCGACGGCTTGAAGCGGTTGCAAGTAAGGCACGCCTTGCAATAATTCTCAACATCTTTATTCATCCGTGGCCACCAACTAAATCGCTTTAGTCGTTCTAAAGTTACTTTGATTCCCCCATGACCTACAGTCGGTAATTTATGAGCTATCTCTAAAGCACTCTGTTTGCATTCATCAGGAGTTACAACTTGCATTAGGCTCTCATCATAGTCATTGGTAGCGAAGTGATAGAGTAATCCATCCTCAACTATGAACTCACTAGTACTAACTCCTAGTGCTCTATGTGCATCTTTAATTTCTTCTCTAGTCACTTCTACTTCTCCATCTCGTATACATTGAAGATACTGTTCCTTCATTCTTTTATACAGTGGATGCGCATCCTGTCTGGGTCTCACTACCAACTCTCTCCATCTTATTATATCTCTTTCTTTATCTTCATCGATTCTGGATATGTGATAATCCTCTTTCTCGCACTCACTATCATCATCATCATCCTTTGTTCTCTCTCTTATCTTTGGTTTTGTACCCGTAACTGCGAGAACTCTGTCCTCCGACAACACTTGGCCTCGAAGTCTAGATAAGGCATCCGCTACAACATTATCCTTGCCGGGTATAGAGGTTATCTTAATGTTATACTCGGCAACCAAAAGTTGCCACCTAGCAATCCTTCCACTAGGGCTGGTTGCGTTCAGCAGCCAGACCAGGGGTCTATGATCCTGCAGCTACTTTGTCTATAACATCTTCATGTCCTGGCTCTACCTCGTTCGCTTGAGTACTCAAAGTCTCAAGACGCACAAAGAATTGGTGAAATTGGTGATTCATGCAGGCATTGTTGCACGTACACAGTGATGCACCCACACATGGATGCACGCACGCATTGATGCATTCAGACACTGATACATGCACACGGCAATGTATGCACACACTGATGCACACAGACGCTGATGCATACACACACTGATGCACACACTGATGAGTACACACACTGATGCACACACATTTATGAATACTCATATGGATACATTTATGAAGGCATCCATTAATACACACACACACACACACACACACACACACACACACACACGATTATACTATATGATACTTATTCATTTTTTATAGACGAAGATAGTCGTCCGTTTGCAGTTCATTTTCTTTAGCTCAGTAACAGAATAAGGCAGTACTATGGCCAAGCATATTTGTCATACCACTTCTTCGTGACTAGCACCATATTCTAGTGTTAACCCTTTGTCACAGCACTTTATTTAAGAAAGAGATTGCAATTTTACGCCAAGTTAGAGTGAACAGGGTATAACTATGATGACGAAACACATATTTGTCTCTTGGTTTCCAGATCACTGCACGCGCACTCCTCAGGTCACGTCTTCCATAGAACAGACAACAGAGGGACAGACAGCGTAACTGAATGGCAGGCTAGAGATGGAGTGAGAAGAAGAGGTACACAGAAAACAAGATAGAGATGATACGCGCAGATCCACCGATATCGGAAGGAACAAGTTAGCAGCCAATGGATCAAAGTGGAGAAAGGTGAGAGGGGTCCTTATCCTGCAGTGGTGAGTCACAAGCTGATGATGATGATGATGATGAAGATGATTGATGATGATGATGATGATGATGATGATTGATGATGATAATGATGTTGATGCTGATAATGATGATGTAACTCCGTGCAAACTCTAAAACAAGGTTAGATGATGGTGATGAATATGATGATAAAGGTGATGATACTGATATATCTTTTGTACCACATTTTTTAACAGTGCTGGGATGATGATGACATGCTGCTGATGATGATGATGACGATGATGATGATGATGATGATGATGATGATGACGAGGAAGATGATGATGATGATTAGTACAACGAAGACGACGACGATGATGACAACGACGACGATCATCAAGTCATTGGCTGAGTCACCTCTCGCTTTCCTTTCTGTTTAACTACGTGTTTTGGTGACTGGGCATTGTGTGTGTGTGTGTGTGTGTGTGTGCTTGCATATGTTCGTGTATGTGTATCTTGGTTGATGATACAATAGTTATTCAAATGGCAGAATTATTTCCACACATTGATAGTTTTATTTCAAGGGTAAATATTAGGCTAAGAATTTAGGTCCTTTTACCCATAGAGTTACGAGACACTTACGCAATATTCTGAAAAGCTTATTACATCCCATAGATCACATAACAGGGTTTCATACGTCACTGATCATCGTCTCTTTATGTATCGTTAGAAAGTGGATGAATATGAGTGAAGTAATACATATATTTTGGTCTTTATTTAAATGGAAGAATTAAGCGCACATATCCTTTTTTTATTTTAAGGATACAACACATGATTATCTACATTTTATCACAGTAGCTCTAGGACCGGCCCTGACCGTCTGCTTCTCACTAACCATATTCGGATGAGAGGTGTACTCATATAGGCTTTAGAGATTATAGTGAAGCCAAGTTACGTTCTACCAGCCCCACACATTAAGTCACACACCATCACCCTCTCACACCACACCATACCATACCACCCTCCCACACCGTATCACACCACACCATACCAATCTCTCACACTACACGACACGAAATCACACTCCCACACCACACAGAACCACCCTCCCACACCACACCACAAAAATTCCTCCTCCCACACCACACCACATCACATAAAACCACCCTCCCACACCACACCACACCACACCACACCACTTATAACCACCCTCCCACACCAAACTACACCACACCACACAACCCTCCACACACCACACCACACAACCCTCCACACACCACACCACACAACCCTACACAAACCACACGACACAATCCCCTCCATACCACACTACACCACACAACCTCCCCCTATACCACACTACACCACATAACCTCCCCCTATACCACACTACACCACACAACCTCCCTCTACACCACACTACACCACAAAACCCTCTCATTACATCATACCACACCACACCACACCAAACCAAGGGGATTAAACAAAGGGGTTTGAAGCTCCCGCATCTGGTAATTCTGTGCTTGTTTCCAGGTACCTTCACACTCACTCCTCTGGTCACATCTTCCACAGAGCAGGCAACAGACGGACAGGCAGCGTAACTGAATGGCAGGCCAGAGATGGAGTGAGAGGAAGAGGTACACAGGGAACAAGATAGATGAAACTCGCAGATCCACCGATATGGGAAGAGGCTAACAACCAATGTATCAGAGTGGAGAAAGATGAGAGGAGTCCTAATCCTCCAGTGGTAATGTCAGGGCCTGATGATGATGATGATGATAGTAATGATGATAAAGATGATATTGATGATGATGATGATATTAATGATGATAAAGATGATGATGATGATGTTATTAATGATGATAAAGATGATATTGATGATGATGATGATGATGTTGATGATGATGATAATGATGATTTAACTTCAGTACGAGGTAACAGAGTTGGGATTACGGTGATGATGATGATGATGATGATGATTACAGTCATGATAACAATTTTAATGATGATGATGATGATGATTGTAGTTATGATAATGATAATAATTGTAGTAATAATAATAATAATGACAATTATATTAATGATAATAAAGATATTGATGATGATTTTTGTCGGTAGGTGGACGGACGGACGGAACTGCAAGAACTTGGTCAGCAGTCAAAGATCCACAATTCCCCATCCATCCATCCATCCAGCTCCCCCTGATGTCAAAAGCTAAGTCAAATTTCTGTGTCATACGCCTTTTGGAAACAGGGCAGTATTATAGGAAGCACGGGAGTCTTCTCAGTGCCCCTTCCTTAGCTATTTATTTTTGCATAGCACGTCTTAACATTTTCTTGTAAGCTATTTAAATCGGCTTCATGTCGGCAGAGTTTACATCTCTCTCAGAAAGAGGGTGTTGTCGTGTAATGTGCTGATTAAATCACTAAGGAAGAGATGTAAAGAATTTCCAAAGCAGCTTACAGTACGATCCTGGAGGCAGAGAAAAAAAACTGAAGCGAAGTTAACTCATGTTTTCAAGTCAAGAAAAAGATTAATTTTGTTTATATTTTGTTATGGAGAAATTTGTCCAGATTTTCACATTAAGGTGCAGTATATTCCTAGATTTCCACTTTCCTTTTTATTGAGCCAAAAGCGTAATAGTGAAAAAATATAATGAAAAATCGACTAGTCTCTCTCTTGACCCAGTGCCCACCTACCTACAAGATTCCATTGAAAGCCAATAGCAAGTTTTTGATATATCTTGGCCATAGACAGACAGATAGACAGATAGAAAGACGGACAGACAGACAGATAGAGAGACAGACAGACAGAAAGACAGACAGATTGAGAGATAGATAGATAGACACAGACAAGGGTGAATACATAACCTCCTTCAACTTCACTGGCTGAGGTAACTATAGGCACATAAAGCAGTCACCACATAAGCATTATCAAACACTCCAGCATCCCACACACACACACACACACACACACACACACACACACTCAGCCACACATACAATACTTACATTATACTAGTTCACAGAACAGGCGAAACTTGGAATTTGACATCCGTAGACTTTCAGGCAGCAGACTTTCTTAACTAGCGAATTTATAGCCGATCGAAAGTTAGGTTAGGTCACTTTGGGCAGGGTTTGGTCTGATTAGGTAATTTTTGGTTGGGTTGGCTTCAGTTCGACTAGATATAGACGGATTAGGTTAGATTGCTTTAGAATACGTCGGTTTTGATAGGTTTTGGGATGGGTTATATTTGGTTGGGTTAGGCTGGGTTAGATTAGGTTGGATTAGGTCATTTTAGGCTTGACTGGGTTGGGTTAGGTCGGGTATGGTATGGTTAAGTGAGACTGGGTAGGATTAGGTAGGGTTAGATGCGGTTAGGCCACGTCAGAATTGGTTAGGTTAGGTATGTAGAGGTTACGTGAGATTGTGAGGTTAAATACAATTAGACTGGGTTAGGTGAGGTTAAGTTAGATTAGGCTGGATTAATTTAGGTTGGATTAGGACATTCGAGGTCAGGCGAAATTCAGTTCGAGCAAATATTTATAGGTTAGGTAAGACTGGGCTAAATTAAATCGGTTTAGATATGATTAGGTTGGTTTGGGTTAGGTGAAGTTGAAATACAGAATCACAGGTGTTTATTGATAAAGTGGACTGGCGTTTGAACCGATTATGAGGCACGAGTGTTGTTGACGTCACTTCATAAGCTGGTGGTTAGATTTGCTGGATTTTCCTGCCATTGTCCTCCTGTCTGCGATTTGTCGCCTTGTTCCCACTGCACCCACCAAAGGTATGCTGTTTGGCTTCATTCTGTACTCTGACTTGGCCTACAGTTTCCATCTATCCAACTTGAATACTGAGTTGTAGCAATGGATTAATACTAGAACATGTAAGTCACAAAAAAGTGCCATTGAAGAGGAGCCGTAGTGCTGCCCTTTTCTGCCAATGACCCATGTGAAGTAAGGGGCAAAAGGACGAAAATCTGAGTCAAGTTACCCTGAAAAAAAGTAATATAATGCAGGTTAGTATGATATTCTAGGAAGTTGTGGACAGTTGAGGGTTGTTTGTGGTTTGCAATAAAGGGACAGGCAGACAGATAGAGGACAGACAGATGCAGAGAACGGAGACACGATAGAGGAGAAGAATCCTGACGTTATTATGAGTGTAGTTGACTTGGTAGCATACTATATTATATTTTGCCCTAACTTTAGTAGCATGTTTATGTATAACCAAGGTTCGTTGACAAGTAGTGAACACACACACACACACACACACACACACACACACACACACACACACTGCAACCACATCAAACGATACACCCCCCACCCACCACACACAACACATTCACCTACACACAGATAGATAGATAGATAGATAATTTATTGACCACAGCATTAAAATACAACTTACACTAATTATATAAAGACAACATGTATACAAAGTTAATTATACATCCTACTAACTGTAGTCCAATATATCTTAACTTCAACTGCACTCCAATTAATTATCCTAAATTCCCATACACTGGCAACTCTTCACATACACAGACAAAATATTATCATTTGTCTAATGTGTCGTATCGGGTTCAAAGTTCTTACAATGTGTCGTATCGGGTTCAAAGTTCTTACAAGAAACAAATGGTTTGTTTCTAAACATCGATAGTGGTCTTTAATATCTAAGTCAAGGGACAATCCTTCTCTACGTATCTTGCTGCACCCCTTCACACACACAATGACTACATAAGGATTGTATTTATACATATTACGAAACATATCCATTTAAATGCAATCCAATATATATTAACTTCAACTTCTCGCCGATCAATTATCGTAAATTTTCAGATACTAGTAACTCTCCGTTTTAAGTATAGATAGACAAAATTTTATGGATTATTTTACATGTCATTTCAGGTTCAAAGTTATCAGAAAACAAATGTTCTATTCTTGAAAACTGGTGGCAGTCTCTAATGCCTTGAGTCATTGGACAATCCTGCACTACATGTCTCTCCGTTTGCACTTCTCCACACGCACACAACCTCTCATCCAGCGGCAAGCGGCCCCTCCCCCGCCTGTTCCACCTTCCTGTCTCACAGGCTAGGTAATGTCCGCTCACACGAAACTGTGTAAATGATAACCTGTGTGTTTCATTGATTGCATGTCTCTCTTTATAAACATAATGGAGAGAAAAGTTTGGATTTATATCTTTATAAGTTATACGCTTGGAAGAAGCACAGTTTGCGATACTATTTTTCACATTCTCCATTGCCAGACTCTGATCCGTCACATTAGTCGTTATAAACTCTCTAATCAACCTGCTGGTACCAGTGGTTGTGTTAATAACAATCTTAATTACATGTATTAAAGGATCATCTTCATTCTGGGATCTGTCTTGCCACTTAGAACGAAAGAATTTATGTTGTTTATGAGTAACTAAATTGCGTAAAGGCAGATATCCTGATTCAACATAACATACATCATTACATGTAGATTTTCTTACCCCTAGCAATTTCTTTAAACACCAGTTATATAATTTAATCATTGGCTTAAGATCTCCCCCTATCCATGATTCACATCCATATATAAGTGATGACATCAGAGCTGCCTTGAATACTCTTCTCTTCACAAAGAATGGAACATCATTATTCTTACTAATAAATGACACAAATTTAAGCACATGTGGCATCTTAGCATTAGCATGAGCTTTAATGGCTGATGAGGTGGAACCATCACTGGTAAACGGTGACCCCAGATACACATACATATCACAGCGTTCCACCACTAACTCGTTCACCACCAAAGGTTCCGAATCCGCATCACTACCATGAATCACAAAAAACTTAGTTTTAGACTGGTTAATTTTCATTCCGTACTCCTTACAATAATCTTGAAGTAAAGTTAATTTTAATGTCATATTTCGCCTATTGGTGGATAGAAGCACAGTGTCATCCATAAGGATCAGGATATGCAACCACTGTAAAAAGCCATCGTCCTCACAACCCTCCTTGATTAACCGTATAAGATCATCTACCAAGACAATAAACAAGAGACATGAAGTGGGTGATCCCTGTCTAACACCAAGAGTTATTAAGACTAAGGCGGTACCGATCCAGCTCTCTGTCACACCATACATGGCCACCAAGGCACACAGCATCACTGATCCACATCCTAAACGGCGTAACACTCTAAATAACGTATGTCTTGGTACCCTGTCATAGGCTTGATAGAAATCAATGAATGTTACGAACAGAGTTAACTTCTTTCTCCTAGCCATATCACACAACAGTCTCAATGAAATTATATGTTCCAGGCATCCTCTCCTCTCCTGGGCTCCGGCCTGCTCCTTGTATGGTTTGAACCACTGCTTCAGTCTTGAACACAGGACCATGTCATATAATTTAGCGATACTGTTAATTATATTTATGCCTCTATAATTCTTAACATTTCTCCTATCACCTCTCTTAAAGATTGGTACTAATATGGCTCTTGACCAAACCAGAGGGTAGGCACCTGAATAAAAGATAGTGTTAAACATTGTTGCTAGCAGAACATACCACTGACCAGGCAGGATCTTTA